>NC_134486.1:244999925-245024925 GCF_040206685.1 Ascaphus truei
CCCACCCCCCTTCTCTCTCACCCACCCACCCCCCTTCTCTCTCACCAACCCACCCCCCTTCTCTCACCCACCCACCCACCCACCTTCTCTCTCAACCTTCTCTCTCACCCACCCTCCCCCCTTCTCTCTCACCCACCCTCCCCCCTTCTCTCTCACCCACCCACCCCCTTCTCTCACCCACCCACCCCCTTCTCTCTCCCACCCACCCACCCCCTTCTCTCTCACCCACCCACCCCCCTTCTCTCTCACCCACCCACCCCCATTCTCTCACCCACCGACCCCCCTTCTCTCACCACCCACCCCCTTCTCTCTCACCCACCCACCCCTTCTCTCTCACCCACCCACCCCCTTCTCTCTCACCCACCCACCCCCTTCTCTTTCGCCCACCCACCCCCTTCTCTTTCACCCACCCACCCCCTTCTCTTTCACCCACCCACCCCCTTCTCTTTCACCCACCCACCCCCCTTCTCTCTCACCCACCCCACTTCTCTCTCACCGACCCACCCCCCTTCTCTCTCACCCACCCACCTTCTCTCTCACCCACCCACCCACCTTCTCTCTCACCCACCCACCCACCTTCTCTCTCACCCACCCACCCACCTTCTCTCTCACCCACCCACCCACCCCCCTTCTCTCTCACCCACCCACCCACCCCCCTTCTCTCACACACCCACCCACCCACCCCCCTTCTCTCACCATCCACCCACCCCCCTTCTCTCACCCTCCACCCACCCCCTTCTCTCTTGACTTCTCCCTCACCCACCCACCCCCTTCTCTCTCACACACCCACCCCCCTTCTCTCTCAACCCTTCTCTCTCACCCCTTCTCTCTCACCCCCCTTCTCTCTCACCCACCCCTTCTCTCTCACCCACCCCTTCTCTCTCACCCACCCACCCTTCTCTTCTCTCTCACCCACCCTTCTCTTCTCTCTCACCTACCCTTCTCTTCTCTCTCACCCACCCCCCTCTTCTCTCTCACCCACCCCCCTCTTCTCTCACCCCCCCCACCCCCCTCTTCTCTCACCCCCCCACCCCCTCTTCTCTCTCACCCCCCCCTTCTCTCTCGCCCCCCCCTCTTCTCTCTCACCCACCCACCCCCCTCTTTTCTCTCACCCACCCCCCCCCTCTTCTCTCTCACCCACCCACCCCCCTTCTCTCACCCACCTACCCCCCTCTTCTCTCTCACCCACCCACCCCCCTCTTCTCTCTCACCCACCCACCCCCCTTCTCTCTCACCAACCCACCCCCCTTCTCTCACCCACCCACCCACCCACCTTCTCTCTCAACCTTCTCTCTCACCCACCCTCCCCCCTTCTCTCTCACCCACCCACCCCCTTCTCTCACCCACCCACCCCCCTTCTCTCTCCCACCCACCCACCCCCTTCTCTCTCACCCCCCCACCCCCCTTCTCTCTCACCCACCCACCCCCATTCTCTCACCCACCGACCCCCCTTCTCTCACCACCCACCCCCTTCTCTCTCACCCACCCCTTCTCTCTCACCCACCCACCCCCTTCTCTCTCACCCACCCACCCCCTTCTCTTTCGCCCACCCACCCCCTTCTCTTTCACCCACCCACCCCCTTCTCTTTCACCCACCCACCCCCCTTCTCTCTCACCCACCCCACTTCTCTCTCACCGACCCACCCCCCTTCTCTCTCACCCACCCACCTTCTCTCTCACCCACCCACCCACCTTCTCTCTCACCCACCCACCCACCCACCTTCTCTCTCACCCACCCACCCACCCACCTTCTCTCTCACCCACCCACCCACCTTCTCTCTCACCCACCCACCCCCCTTCTCTCTCACCCACCCACCCACCCCCCTTCTCTCTCACCCACCCACCCACCCCCCTTCTCTCTCACCCACCCACCCACCCCCCTTCTCTCTCACCCACCCACCCCCCTTCTCTCTCACCCACCCACCCACCCCCCTTCTCTCACACACCCACCCACCCCCCTTCTCTCACCATCCACCCACTTCCCTTCTCTCACCATCCACCCACCCCCTTCTCTCTTGACTTCTCCCTCACCCACCCACCCCCTTCTCTCTCACACACCCACCCCCCTTCTCTCTCAACCCTTCTCTCTCACCCCCCTTCTCTCTCACCCACCCCTTCTCTCTCACCCACCCCTTCTCTCTCACCCACCCCTTCTCTCTCACCCACCCACCCTTCTCTTCTCTCTCACCCACCCTTCTCTTCTCTCTCACCTACCCTTCTCTTCTCTCTCACCCACCCCCCTCTTCTCTCACCCCCCCCCCCCCACCCCCCTCTTCTCTCACCCCCCCCCACCCCCTCTTCTCTCTCACCCCCCCCATCTCTCTCGCCCCCCCTCTTCTCTCTCACCCACCCACCCCCCTCTTTTCTCTCACCCACCCACCCCCCCTCTTCTCTCTCACCCACCCACCCCCCTTCTCTCACCCACCTACCCCCCTCTTCTCTCTCACCCACCCACCCCCCTCTTCTCTCTCACCCACCCACCCCCCTCTTCTCTCTCACCCACCCACCCCCCTCTTCTCTCTCACCCACCCACCCCCCTCTCCTCTCTCAACCCTTCTCCCACCCACCCCCCTTCTCCCACCCACCCACCCCCCTTCTCCCACCCAACCCCTTCTCACACCCACCCACCCCCCTTCTCACACCCACCCACCCACCCACTCCCCTTCTCACAACCCCCCCTTCTCACACCCACCCCCCTTCTCCCACCCACCCACCCACCTTCTCCCAAACCCCCCTTCTCCCACCCACCCACCCCCCTTCTCCCACCCACCCACCCACCCACCCCCCTCTTCTCTCTCACCCACCCCCCTCTTCTCTCTCACCCACCCCCCTCTTCTCTCTCACCCACCCCCCTCTTCTCTCTCACCCACCCCCCTCTTCTCTCTCACCCACCCCCCTCTTCTCTCTCACCCACCCCCCTCTTCACTTCCTGGCATTACTACTGTTTACATTTTAAACAGAATCATGTTATTCAAATAAAGACCAAAAGGGGGCGTGCTCTGCTCAATGTAGGGAGCGTTAGGAAATGTTACTTCCAGCTACAACAAGAATATATTTTCATAACTGCATTGCACATCAAACCCTAGTATGTAACTGCAAAGAAGTGTGTGTATATGACAGATATATCTCTTTATATATCATATACGTGTGTGTGTGTGTGTGTGTGTGTGTGTGTGTGTGTGTGTGTGTGTGTGTGTGTGTGTGTGTGTGTGTGTGTGTGTGTGTGTGTGTGTGTGTGTGTGTGTGTGTGTGTGTGTGTGTGTGTGTGTGTGTGTGTGTGTGTGTTAGATTTTTTGGTGATTTGTCAACCACTGTGTATATATATATATAATCAAGACAAAAGAAAAAATTGGCGCCAACCTAAAACTCTATATAAAAACCCTCTAAAGATATAAGTAAAACCTATACTATGCACAGTGATAAAAATACATTAAATGACTAATGCAATGAAACAATAGAATACATGAAAAATAAAATAAATAAAGTAAAACAAAAAAGAAATGTCCAGATAAATATATATCAAGAATAGATACAAATCCTAGAAAATACTCCAATTGCTATCCAAAAGAGTCTCTGCAGCCCGAGTGAAGGGAACACCACTTCCTTGAGGATATCTACAAAAACACAAAAAACACAGGCGCACTCATAGCGTAAAATAGTATATCAATAGATTTATGGATTGAAGGATTAAAAATACACACTCACAAACATAGCTGATAGTAAAGCATTTTTGAGTAAAACTGCGTCTGAACGGGCTGAGTTTTACTCAAAAATGCTTTACTATCAGCTATGTTTGTGAGTGTGTATTTTTAATCCTTCAATCCATAAATCTATTGCTATACTATTTTACGCTATGAGTGCGCCTGTGTTTTTTGTGTTTTTGTATATATATATACTGAGTATATGACTGTATGCTCATTTGCATGTCATTTCCCAGAATCCCTTGCTGCAGTGGAAGTGCTGTGTGCTGGGTAATAATGGGGAAAGGCGGGGTTACAGACCTGCCTAAGACATGCAGAAGAGCATACAGTTGTATTTACATTTATTTATATATATAAAACAAAAAAGTGTGGCGCCAAAAAATAATATTACTGTGATAAAATTATTAAATGAAACTATAATTATTGAATAAAGAATTGTGTAAAGTGACAAATATATTAAAATTGTGTATATCTCTTAAACTAGTGTGACCTTTATAAATTCTATTATAACACAACCAATAAAATTTATCATAACAGTGCATAAACGTGCTAAAAGAAAAAAACAGAAAAATCAATAAAAATCCAACCAGTCCTTCAATAATTAGTCCATAATGATGAGGTTTCCAATATTGATGAAAGGGGTCTTTGGGCTGCTCTCACACGGGGTAAACCAACTCCACAGATATCTATAGACAGAAAAAGAGAGAGAGCGCACGCCCCATAGCATAATACTGCATAAAATTTATTAAAACAGAGGAAGGGGGTGGGGGGTGGGGGGGTAGGAATCGCACTCACAAGATGCAAATAGTTAAAAGGCAGTTTGTGAATATATCACCACCATCCGGTTCTGGATACTGGAATACGTCTCCGTGGACTCCTTCAGGGCTGCCAGACACGATCACCAGGAACCAGATGTATAAGGCTCCGTTCGCCATTTTTAACATGGTTCCCTATAACCTAACTCAGTATTATGGTTTAGCCTATCCCATAGCCTCTCTTGCATTCCCAGTAAAATCAACCCCACACTGATGAGACCCATCAAGGTCGAAACGGCTGTCTGTGGGTGGTTTTCTGGGTATGCACCTTAACCCTGGCTGTGCTCAAAGCTGTGACCATGCAGCAAGCTTAAGCCTATAGGGAACCATGTTAAAAATGGTTATTGAGGCAAAAAGTGACACTGTGTGCTCATTTGCATGTCATTTCCCAGAATCCCTTGCTGCAGTGGAAGTGCTGTATGCTGGGTGATGATGGGGAAAGGCGGGGTTGCAGACCTGCCTAAGACATGCAGATGAGCATACAGTTATATTTGCATATTTGCTTTCCTGTGGAGGGTTTTTGTCACTTTTTTTACTCACCATAACCTAACTCAGTATATATATATAGATATACAGTGTTCGACAAACCTATACATTTGCACGCCCCGGGCGAGTGGATTTAACATCGTGGCGAGCTCCTATTGGCCCAAGCAGCACACGTGTGGTACTAGGTGGCGAGTAGATTTTTTTGTTCGGCGAGTAGATTTTTTGGTGATTTGTCGACCACTGTATATATATATATATATATATATATATATATATATATAAAAAATGCAGCAATTGGCACTCAACTTGCAGTTTATGGTAGGTGCAGGCTCCGTAGAAATTCAACAATGAAACAGTTAACCCCGAAAGGGGCGTGAAGAAGGTTCTATACGGACCGAAACGTTGGATCATTGTGCTGGTATATCTTGTTCTAATACAAGTTCTTTTTGCATATTCTCTGAGTGCGGCTTTTTTTGTTTTGCTTTCGGGGTTAGCTGTTTCATTGTGTGTGTGTGTTATGATAGAAAGAGATCTCTATCTCTAAATATATATAATATATATCTATATCTATATCCACAGGTGCACACACACATACTGTAGTGCCCACGAGTATTCTAAAACAAATCTGGGGCAATCACCAACAAGACCCAGGTACATGCTGGGTACATGCTGGGCACATTCTGCAACATTTCAGTGACATTTCTGCAGACAGACTAATGGCCGATCGGATTAACAGAGGGGGTCCCTGGCAGTCCCATTCAAACTGAATGGGACTGACTGGGACCCCTGCTGTGTTAATCCGATGGACCATTAGTCTGCAGAAATGTCACAGAAATGTTGCAGCATTACTGGGACATTGCCCCAGATTGCCCAAGGCAAGTGTTCTCCCTTTTGTCTAATGTCACTGTGCTCAATTTAGTGCATCTCCCTCACCTTTTATTGACTCTCTGATTTTCCAAGGCAAGTTTAAGAATGCTCGTCGGCGCACCTGTATATAGATGGGTGTATTTTATGGGGTAGAATGTATTTTAGGGTTACCATAAGTCCTTATTTAAAAACAAAAAAAGGACACCAGAAACCACTCGTGCATGCGTGCCCGGAAATCCTGGACGTTTTAAGATATTTAAAACTTTCTCCCGGATGGTGAGCTTAGACCCTAAATGCGAATTCAGAAGCTTCCGACAATGCAACTTAGTATAGAGCGATGTATGCTGGATATTACCCAAAGAGACCGGAAAAGAATGAATAATATCCCCCCGAGCGCGTGTCCCTGGCATTAATTCACTTGCGGCCCTCTATGGGAATGTGTTGGGAAAGAGAGCTACAGTAAATGGACTCTGCTTATCCCACGCTTTGTGAAATGGCTCTAATGAAAGGAGGTGTGTTAATATTTAATGAAGAAAATATTCTCTGCACACACACTGTTATTAATTCACTGAAGCACTTCTGTGCCACCCTGAAGAAGTAACCCGTTCCCACTGCCAAATCATAAAGGCAACAAAGGCCCTGTAAAATGTAAGTTTTACTATACAGTATTAAGCAGCTGTCAATATCTGTGATCCTCCCGTGCAGCGAGAGGCATACTACAATATATAGCATGGCCAAGTACTGTTGCAGCATTCCACTCTTTCTTATTTGAGAAGAAACCCTTATGTGGTCCCACCTGCTAATTACTGGTGCTCAGACATCGTGCTTTTTAGCCCCAAACACAACAGAGAAATTGCAATAGGGTATGAATCTGCTGCAAGTCTTTATTTATAAAATGTTTTACCAGGAAGAATACATTGAGAGTTACCTCTCATTTTCAAGTATGTCCTGAGCATAGAATTAAGATGACAAATAATACATGGTTACAAATACAGTTACATAAGTGAGCAGAGTATACATTATAGACAGGACATTATAGTGGCTAATCGAACAAAAGGGGATAAGTACCACAAAGCATAAACACAACTGGTCTGTAACTTGGGGCAGCTTGTGGCTGAGTTCAGGGTGCTTACTACACGATGTGTGCGTGCTTATGTGCGCGCGTGCTTATGTGCGCGCGCACGATCGGAACAATTACATGGTTTTCAATGAACCATGTCAGGTTGCAATTTCTTGTGGCAGCAAAGTACAGCGTTGTGACTGCTACATTTTGCCGCTACATCCGAAATTTATTTTTTGGGGGCGGCAGTCGCGTCTCGTGAGCTGGTTCAGCGAACCAGCTCCGTGACACGTTGGCCACGACCCCCGCCACGCCCCCAAACGCCGCAACCCGACTCCTGCAGCCTGAACACAGATCGCTGGACCGCAGGAGCGTGTGGTGGAGGCACGCACAGGAGCACGCCGCTGCAGCATGCACCCTGAACTCGGCCTGAGGTGCAGTCCCGCTTTTGATACATTTTAGCTGACCTATTTGTATTTTGGGAAAACGGAATGTTTTTTGGGGGGGGGGGGTGGGTGGGTGGTCACTATAATTGTCCCTACCATCTCTCATTATTTGAAACCAAAAATAATGTGTTACTAACAATAACATCACGATCGTGACAATGTCAATGTTGAGGTGTGTGCCAGTGGAAGGGGCGTTTCCCCAGTGTTATCACAAGACATTGGCTGAAGATGATATACTGTAAACCCTCAAATTAGTTTGGCACAGAAAAGAGTTCCCACATACATAGTTAAATACATGAATGTGATCATCTGTAGAACCCTGCAAAATATATACAGTATTTGTAACAGGCATAATGCATTACAGTAGCATAAAGAAGTGAGGTTTGAAGTGTCAAAAATATTAGCATACCAACAAGTAAACCTTGGCAGCAAATCCTTCTTACATCTAACACATGCACAGTTCACAGAGATGTCTTTGTTTAAAGCTGGCCTGGTAAGGGAAAAGAGAATGAGAAAGGAGGGAAAGTTGGTAAGCGATTTACTGATAGGGAGAGCATAGGAAGAAAGACATTTATTTAGGGAGAAAAAGAACATGTGGAGGAAAAAATAGTGGGCGAGGGAAGGAGAGAATGTGTAAGTAAGACGGGGGGGGGGGGAATAAAGTGTGTAAGAAGAGAGGGGGAATCTATTTTGATCTGGTTTGAAACTGATTGGCCGGCGAAGCCGGCCAATTCAGTTGAACAGCAATTCTACTTGTTACCAAGTAGAACAAAGATAAACCAGTCAAACAAAAATGAAATGAACCCAACAAGTGCACTGATGAAGTGCACTTAAAACAGAAGGGTTAAATCTGAAGAACCCTGATTGGTGGATACCGAGCAAAGCACCCCGCCTAACGCCCACTGGGAGGCAAACTCTGAAACCGTCCCAGTAGACTCGGCGTAAGAAGAGAGGGGGAGAAGAGGGATGGGAGAGGGGGGAAGAGTAAGACCAGAACTCTTCAACATTTGGCACATACAAATAGGTACCTTCAGTGTGGCATAAGGAGGCACAAAAACACGTACTGTATGCAAACTTCATATTACAAATAAAATGTGTATGCATGGATTTGTATGCATATACTGTACTTATATACACATAATAGAAGTGGCATTATATCCCCAATCCGCAAACAAGTGATCAATCCCCCAGATGCTTTGAGCTGAAATTTGAGAGAGAACGAGAACAAGGGGAGGGGGGAAAAGAGCAAGAGTTGATATGGGTATAAGTAAAATCGGACTGAGGCACAGCGGAAAGTAGAGGGAGTGCTGCAGATCTGGAGAGGGAGGGAGGGTGTGCGTGACCTGTGACCCGCAGTAATCTGCTGCTGCTGCTGCTGCTGCAGGAATGACAGGCATTCAGCTGAGCAGGAGCAGACCAGCCCTGGCTGTATCAGGCTGCGGGTGCGGACTGGCTGCAGGGTACAGCGCCGCTCAGCCCCGCCGTGGGGAGGGGGAATGAAGCCCTGGGGATTATTCCTGCTGGGAAGGCACAGCCAGAGGACCCAGGGAGCCGCGTGATATCTGGGAATAAAAAGGGCCCTTCTTGGAAGTTAAGCAATGGGCCAGACCTCAGTATCAACTCTGTCTGAGCAAGCAAAAAGTGGTGAGTACAGAGCATGCATGCTATCATGCATGCTGCTCAGTGTGTAACGGCTATCATGCATGCTGCTCAGTGTGTAACGGCTATCATGCATGCTGCTCAGTGTGTAACGGCTATCATGCATGCTGCTCAGTGTGTAACGGCTATCATGCAGGCTGCTCAGTGTGTAACGGCTATCATGCATGCTGATCAGTGTGTAACGGCTATCATGCATGCTGCTCAGTGTGTAACGGCTATCATGCAGGCTGCTCAGTGTTTGTACGGCTATTTGTACATAGCTTGCGTGCTGCTAGGTGTATATACCGTTATTAGTACTTAGGTAACATGCCACCCTGTGTGTATATACAGTTAGTACTACAGAACCGGCATGCTGCCCAGTGTGTATATACTGTACAGCTATACCGTTAACATGCTGCCCTGTGTATATAGCGGAGTACTGAGATAGGAAGCTGTCCTGTGCATGTCCAGCTATTAGTACAGAGCCTGCATGCTGCCCGGTGCATACTGTATCTTGTATAACCCAACTGTGGGTGCAGAGGTGATGTGTGTGTTCAGCCTGCAGCTCCCATAACTGAATTCATGCACAGATCTGCATTGGAAATACCTTTGTGTGTGCACATACAATGTCCCATTACTTTATATTTATTCTGCAACGTGTGAAGAATAATTGTAAACTGCATGGTGATTGAAATGCAGCATATAAATACAAGTTGTTATTGTTGTAATAAAGCATGCATTTACAGTACGATCATACAAAGTTCCTAGTTAAAGGGGGAGGATCCCTCCATTTCTACACATCTGTCTGGCAATGTTTAGTTTCAGGTTTTTTTTTTTTTTTTCTTGAAAGTCAGACTCTGCTTACAGTTTTTGCTTTTATTGTTACATACTGCAACCGTTTTATATTTGAAAAAATAAGCGTAAACAGATTGTATTTAAATGAATAGACAACATCTGCCTATTTGTATGCCCAATGAACATGAGCTCTGGAGTATTTTGTGCCTTGTAAATATGGTTTCTTCTTCTGGTTTACATAGAACTGACTATTGTATGGACTAGTCACTAGTGTATGGACTATATGGAACAATGCTTTGATAACATGGCTAAACACCAAAATAATCGGCGTATGTCATTCATTGTTAGGGGAGTGAATGTCCCTGTAGAATTACAAATGTATATTTGCTTGTGTTGTTGCAGAGAATACTTTGAATCCCAAATTGTTCTAAGAATAAACACAGATACCTATGATTTAGACAGTCAGCAGTCAAATACAGGCAGTCCTCGTTTTACAACGCTTCGCTTTACAACGAATGGCTTATCCAACGCTATGCAATGCATACCTATATTCATTTTTACAACGCCAAAATGGCTTATCCAACGCTCTTACGACGCTTTGCAATGTTGTATATGTGTGTATATATATACACATTCACATAAACAACGTTGCAAAGCGTCGTAAGGGCGTATATATATAATATTATACTATATAATATATTATACTATATAATATATTATTTATTATGTTATATTATATATATAATACAGTATAGACACTATATAATTTATGTGTGTGCTGCATATCTTATTGCCTGCAGAAAATATTTGGTGTATTTTAGTGTTAAAAATGCCTTCAGGAACGGAACCTTTCATTTAAACAGTGTTCCTATGGGAAAACGTTTCGCTTTACAACGTTTCGCTTTACAACGCCATTTTGAGTAACGCATTGTGTCGGATAACCGAGGACTGCCTGTATTTGTCTTAATATGTGTAGTGTTTTATAATGGTTTAACAGTAATAAGTGTTGAAATAAATGATGACACTGAAGACCTAGATGGGAACGTAATTAATCTCTTTTATTGCGAGACAGGACCTTGTGTTGGGATTTGCCATGCTCAAAATGCTATGGGATAGGACCATTTCCACTAAGAAGTAATTTATATAAATTTATAGGACCTGAAGGAGAGATGGACACTTACACTATATTTCTGATCTTCTAGATCAGTAACTTTTCATGATATATATATATATATATATATATATATATATATATATATATATATATATATATATATATATATATATATATATACATATATATATATATATATATATATATATATATATATATACATATATATATATATATATATACATACATACATACATACAT
The DNA here is from genome assembly GCF_040206685.1 of Ascaphus truei. Lineage (NCBI taxonomy): Eukaryota > Metazoa > Chordata > Amphibia > Anura > Ascaphidae > Ascaphus > Ascaphus truei. The sequence goes on from NC_134486.1 coordinate 245,011,109, forward strand.
ACATACATTGTCTAAAAATTACAGAGGTTATGTAACATGTAAATAAAATAATATGGTCAAGCCCCTTTTTTGCTTTCTTTATCTTTCACTTAAAACTGAACACATTTATTACACCAAGAGAAATGAGTTAGGACTATAGTGATACTCCACACAAAAGGAACTACAAACAGCTAACTTCTCTCTCTAAGAAACATTCAGGGAACATTACAATACAATCATTAGCTAGACTGGTGAGCATTACAATATGTTTTGCACTTCAACAAGTCCTCTACAAATGATCCTAATAGGAGGTATTGCTAATCGGGGATGATTTTCACCTTGCTATCTTATAAAGTTAACACCACCATTTTTGATAATTATTCTGAAAGCAGTGGACTGTACTATCAGTATAAACTTAACAGTTTTCCTTCAAAATGAAGGGCCATAATATACCCTTTTACAACCAGTTTTGAGAACAGAGTAAATAAAGCAGCTGTGCCGTTTACCTTGGGAGTTGGATATCATATTGATTGTTTTTTATAGTCATTTATGGTTGTAAAATGCTCTAAGCTCCTACAGAGAAAAAGGAATGTTGAAAACAACAAAGCTATTATTAGCAAATATAACAACAATGATTAGGTAATTCGGCCAGAACATCCTTTCTAAATTGGGGGCAAAATATTTGTTCACTGTAAACCAGCGATTTTCCTAAGCAGTTGGTGAAACTGGTCCCTTCTAAAATAGCTTTTGAAAACAAAGTGACCGCAATAACCTGCTGAAGGGAAGAAATTTTTGGAACGATAAAACCATTAGTTTTATATTCCATGTTTATATCTGTTAAGCCAGACAGAACATGTCTACTTGGCATACTGGTTCCTTTTTGAACAAGGCCAGAACGTCTTGTGTTCTTCAGTTTCCGGAATCAAGATGGAAACCATGCCCAGGAGACTCCAAGCTTCAGACATTCTCAGGTAATCCTTGCATTCCATCACAAGCCTGGGAGCCATAAACTTTCAACAGGGATTCCAGATTTATCATCCCAATATAGTACTTGTTAGGCTAAGGCCCCAGTGCACGCGTGACGGGGTGCCTGGCAGCGCTCATTCCCAGCATCAGCGAGACCAGGTGGACTACTGGCAACTCGTGGTGGGGGCGTGGCCATGACGTCACGCGGCTGGTTCATCCGCATTGGCTGAACCGCCGCCGTGACGTGGCCAATGCTCGGCCGCCGCACCAAAAGACAAAATTCTTGTTTTTTGGCAAAGGCGGTCGCGCATTGTGCCAGGACGCGCAGGCAGCTACTGGGGCCGGCCCCATAGAGGGCCATACCTTGAGTGTGCCAAGGACGCGTCGCCACCGGGGACAAAGCCTTAATGTTCCCGGTGTAGGAGACCCTACAAAGGCCCTGAAAGTTTTGAGAGCTTGTCATCTGTGCAGTCGTACTCGGCTTGCTCTGCAAAAAGAGAAGCTCTCTTTCATGTTAAATCCATAGGCTGTATCCGCTGATAATTTTGTTATCCAAACGAGAGAGACCTGGATGCTCCTCAACCATAAACTTCAGGTAGGTGACTAGTGACTCTGCCCGGCCAAGTAGATCTGGAACTGTTACTTGGTCTATACTGGCAGAATGGGCTGGATCAAGTTCCAAAAGTCGGGGTTATTCTTTGGTACAATGAGACTTTAAAATAGTTTTTGACTGATATCTAGTATGACCCTCTCCACAGGCGATAAGCTATTGATGTGGAAAGAGGAAGGCCTACCTATGCTGAGTGTAGGCTTCAGCTGTGGGTAGTTTCTAGAATGTTCCAAAATGAGCCAATTCAGTGGGGTAAGTCTTTTTACCATTCAGAGTTTCCGCGTTACTCCAATCATTGGGTCTCCCCAAGAGGGTTCAGTCTTTTGGACTGCTCCAAATAAACGATTAATACTGGAGCACCATTGTGTAAGATCGGACCGAGACTAAGCTTGTTGGACAAAACTCCCTCTTGCCGGCACATTCACATATCAGGTCAAGTTTTTTTTCAGAGCTAATTAAGGCTGGTGAATGGCCAGACAAGGTAAATGAAAGTTAGGCCTGGTCCCCGCTGGCTACTGCAGCACCCACTGTGGCGGACGCTGCAGGGACAAGAGCTGCCCCACAATGATGCCGGGCCCGCTGCGAGGGGGGGCCACCGCGCTGCGCTGACAGAAACTCCTGCTCTCAAGAAAATTGAGATCAGGAGTCGCAACGTAGCGCTAGGCCACGGCCCCCGGCGGTTCAGCCAATGAGGGCGAACCTGCCGGGTGACGTTACGGCTGCGCCTCTGTGACGCCCCCTGCAGCTTACTGCAGACCGGGGGACTTGGCTGCACGCGCCGCCAGCCTCGCAGCGCAGGCAGCGGGGCCGTGGCTTTAAGCCGCCATCCTGAAGACAAGCCTCAAGGAAGATGGATGTATTTTTCCTGCACAGTGTTGCAACATACATTGCAGACAACTCTTGTGTCTATACTTTTAGTTATGTCCATTTCCCTTTTTTGTCCCCTTATTTTACAATCGCTTACTTACTTTCCGCCTCTTGAGCCACAGATGGGTATAGGTGACTTCCACAGAAAACATAATTCCTTCCTGTTTATTTTGCCTTTGTGTTTTGTACTTTTCTGACCACTTGCACATTTATACACTGCGCCAACTTTTTTTCTTTGCCATCTCATTTTAATATACCCATTAAAAGTGATGTTAGAATTTCTATAGTTGTGCACCTATAACGCAACTCTTTTGGTGGGTTTGTGATCCCTTGCACACACCTCCCTTCTAGTATTTGCCCCCTTATTTTACCATTACCAGGACATTGCATGTCTCTCTGGCAGTGAAGGGGTTATACACTTCCTGTCTGCTGCATGTAAGTAAAATACAAACAGGGTGATAAACTTTCCGCTAATCAGACTGTTACCCAGTGGTAGACTTCCTGTCCAATAGAGATTGTGACGCTGCTATGGAACAGATCTTTTTCTGAGAACACTCATGTTCTACTCGCATAGTTGCAGGACAATGCTTTATCTTTTGATGTCCTTTTTTTTCTAATATAAAGAAGGAAGTGGTCTTTTGGCACTGAACGGCATAGACAGAAAGCGCCTTTGTGTGCCTTTATCGCAGAATATTGAGACGTGTACAAGGACACTTTAAAGTTGTCAAACATGCTAACACCTTCCTGTATTCAAGGGGTCAGTCCTTCCAAAAGCAGAGACGAGCACAGGAAATCAAAGCACTTTTCAAATATATATATATTAATCTGCAATTAATCTGTAGTCATCAACCTAATGGTAACTTGAATTATTATCAAATATCCATGAAATGCTGTAGTGTGAATTAGAAAAGAATTGTTGCTGAATGAATTATAATCCCATTCCTCTTTTTTTTTTTTTTTTTTTTTAAAGTACAATTCGATTTTAATTGCCAGTGGTTTCTGCTGTGCATTGTGGCTCCATCATGCAGTAAATTGTACATGTGTACTGTGAAGGGAAAAAAACCCTGAAACCGTAGTCCAGTTTAGGTCTTTTGTTGTGCGTTCTAGAGCATTAATATATTTATAGCCCTGGAGTGCTTTTACATTGTAAACACGGCTTCTGAAAGAAGCATTTACGTAGCCTGGACTCGCGAGTACTGCTCTCCGCACCTACAGAGGCACTTGTCAATAGTCTTGTCTGGGCACTGTCATCCACTGCACTTACACCTCCTCTTACTAACTCTGTCATTCTCTCCGCTTATCACCCATAGTGTAACCTCTCCAGGGCAGAGATTCCCTTTCCTTTCATGTACATTTCTGTTTCTTTGCACTTCTTGTATGCTCTATATTTTGTACTGCACTACGTACATTGTTGGCGCTGTATAAATCCAAATCTACGTAACATTATATTCGCAAACGATACCAACCATGGCACTGAAATGGAGGAAATGAACATTTCTGCCTCAGTGAGTCACTCACATGGGTCATTGACTTGTATAACTCCACCCTTGTTTTTGACTTTAAAGCAGCACTCCTGGTGACACTTTTTTGTTGCTGTGTTTTTAATTGAATGGAAGCAGGGGGGTCTCTGTAGCTGAACCGCGTCAATTTCGGCTCCAGGGACGGTGCTACCCGAGATACCACAGAACGGGGTGCCGTTATCTCTGCGCAACACATCGCATTTACCGCGCCACGTGGGCCAATAGGAATCCGCAAGGGATGACGTCAAGGCTTCCTATTGGCCCTCGTGATGCGGGACATTTTAAGACGCCATTTCGATAGTCCCACACAGTCCAATTGGAGCTGCTGCCAGAACCCCCCATGTATCTCGGGAAGCACGGGGTACCCGCAGCTGAAATGAACACAGTTCAGCTTTATATAATAAATAGGAATCCAGGATTATAATAATGTATTTTTGATAGTCAGACGGAGAAGATTGCCGAGTTCTGCCAGTAAGTGATGCTGAAGAGGTTGTTATTGAACCATAACTCGCTGCTCAGGCAAAGCATAGCTGAAACCCCATTACTCCGTTTACTGGTTACACCATGGGATTATTTTACCTGCACCTCCCTGATTTAGGGCACTTTATTTTACCGTACACTTAAACCTGCTTTAAATTATTTATTCGTTTACAACGCTAGTCTCCTCATTGGGTACAACCAAGGACGGACTGTACTTGCCTAACGGCCCCGGGTGGTTCCTTGAAGAGCGCCCCCCCATCTGCAGCGTCGTGATGAGTGTTCACCATGACAACACAACGCTGCAGGAGGAGGACCGTCCCGGAGAATGAAAGGCACCCTCTCCCGTCACCACTCACTCCTCTCCTCCAGCCAGAGTATTGCGGGGAGCGACAACACCGGCCCCCCCGGGGCAACCCCTAACGCACGATAGCTGTGGGTACAGCCAATGAAATTGCTGTTCAATCAGTTTCTACCGGTGTAAAATAGACTGTTTTGCACTCCCATCATTAATGACATTCCGCATTCATTAGCATGACCTCTGCAGGCTTCCAGGAAGTAGCCTATCATAATGCAAAACAGGTGGCCCGAAACATTGGCGTAGAGCAGGGGTGCACAAACTTTTCAGTCTGCGCCCCCCTTACCTGGTGTCCGGCGTCTTCTGATGTCACGACTTCATGTTGCCGCCGCGTTACTATGGCGAGGTGGCGTCATTTGCCGCCGGAGACCATGTATGGAAAGTTAGAGGCCTCGCGTGCACTCCCCGACATTTAATTTAAATGCTTTGGGGAAGCGCGCGGGGGCCTCAGTAACCGCCGCACACCCCCCCAGTTTGCGCACCCCTTGCATAGAGATCCTTCTAACTCTGTGATCGAAGTGGCACACAAAAAGTAGTGGTACTGTGCATAATCTAAACATTTTTACATGGAGTGGGGGGGGGGGGGGCAAATATTGTGACCATTGTTTGGAAAGGCTTTTACAATATTTATACTGAGATAGCAGAATGGGAGAGATGAGTTTCCTGAAGTAAATTAAACGTTCTTTAAATGCAAAGTGGAACCATTAGCCCATCAATAAAAATGTAGTGATACTCTCGGATGCAAATGAAAAAGTAGTGGTACTTTGTACCCGTGAGTAGCATCACACTTAGACGGCTGATTTTAGCGCAGGTAAATGCTTTACTGGGAATGTGCAACCCGCACTGTGTCCGGTTTTAACAATCCTCCATTTGTCATCTGTAATGGTTTTGGAAAACGTGTTTATTGCATTTGCTCCACGTTTTTGCCGTAGTCATGATGTGTGGCAGCTCTATAACTTACAGCAATAAATGCAGTAGAACAAAAATGACATACATTTCTTATTATAGACTAGCAGCCTTTGAAGGTTTAGAAAAAAGGTCCTGAACAGTCCCTTGATAGGTGGGATTCTTTTGTTACATGTTTACCCGAGGCTTGAAAATCTCAGTTTACTGAGCCCTTTGAAGGTTAAGAAATGAGCGTCAACGAAATGGCACAAAAAGCAGAAGTTTTGTTCAATTGCTGATTAAGCAAAGTAACATTTGCTGATTTTGTATCATATGATTCAGCTGTCACTCTCCCCCCATTCCTTCTGCCCCCTTTCTTTTTGCCTTGCTTTATATAATTAGTTACGCCCTAAACAAATGTCAAGTATGCATTATATCCGCTTACTGTATGTACATTTTCCCATTTTAATGTTTCTCCTGATTTTTTTTATTTTTTATTTTTTTGTGGTGTTTCTTAGATTTTTTTTGTTTTATTTGTAACTTCCAATAAAATTAACAATAATAAAAATGTGTATATGTATATAACGGGTGGATGAAAATAAAAAAGTTGAGAACCAGACAGAATTATTATGAGCCAGAGGTTTTGCTGTGGGGGGGGGGGGGGGGGGGAAGAGAGTTACCTGCTTTGAGGCAGTGTCGCAGGACGAGGACCAGCAGCTAAATGAAAAACCTGCACACCCCAATATGAATCTCTGGTTCAACGGCCCACTTAATTTTGTGCCTGTGGTCCCCTTACACTGATGCACTGGCACAGGGTATATTGGTAAAGATAGGGTACATAGTTTGGTATTTATTACTGTGTATATAGGCCATGTCAGGCTCCTCCCCCCTCGACAGGCCAGCTCCAGTTTCACTGTCAGAAAGGAGTGAACGAGGGGAGGGCTTGGTCCCTGAGTTCTCCCCCTGCCTTCTGCTCCCGCTGGTTCTCTCTTTCTTCTGCATGAGGCAATTTTTCCGTGTGTGTGTGTGTGTGTGTGTGTGTGTGTGTGTGTGTGTGTGTGTGTGTGTGTGTGTGTGTGTGTGTGTGTGTGTGTGTGTGTGTGTGTGTGTGTGTGTGTGTGTGTGTGTGTGTGTGTGTGTGCGCGCACGGAAAAATAGCCTCATGCAGAAGAAGGAGAGAACCAGCGGGAGCAGAAGGCAGGGGGAGAACTCAGGGACCAAGGCCTCCCCTCGTTCTCTTCTTTCTGACAGTGAAACTGGAGCTGGCCTGTCGAGTGTACAATGTGTACACACACACACGTGTGTGTATATATATATTTGCATGTCATTTCCCAGAATCCCTTGCTGCAGTGGAATTGCTGTGTGCTGGGTGATAATGGTGAAAGGCGGGGTTGCAGACCTGCCTAAGACATGTAAATGAGCATACTTCCATTTCTGTGGTGGGTTTTTGTCACTTTTTTTACTCACCATAACTTAATATATATATAATATATGTATGTGTGTGTGTATATGTATATATGTGTATGTATATATGTGTATGCAGTGGTCGACAAATCACCAAAAAATCTACTCGCCACCTAGTACCAAACGTGTGCTGCTTGGGTCAATAGGAGCTCGCCACGATGTTAAATCCACTCGCCCGGGGCGAGCAAATGTATAGGTTTGTCGAACACTGTGTGTATGTATATATACACGCCACTATTTTAGGATCTGAGAAGCACACGGTCGGTTTTCTTCTGTATGTGTGTGTGTGTGTGTGTATATATATATATGTGTGTGTATATATATATATATATATATATATATGTGTGTATATATATATATATATATGTATATATATATATATATGTATATATATATATATATATATATATGTATATATATATATGTATGTATATATATATATATATATATATATATATATATATATATATATATATATATATATATACTGAGTTAAGTTATGGTGAGTAAAAAAAGTGACAAAAAACCCTCCACAGGAAAGCAAATATAACTGTATGCTCATCTGCGGGTTGCAGACCTGCCTAAGACATGCAGATGAGCATACAGTTATATTTGCATGCATATATATATATATATTCCTCATTATGTTTGAGCACCTAGATATATATATATATATATATATATATATATATATATAAAAATATATATATATATATATATATATAAAAAAATATATATATATATAATGTAATATATATTATTATTACTAGGTGCTCAAACATAATGGAGAACATATTGTGCATCATATTTAAATTGGGTATGAGGAATGAGTAATATCCTAAAATGTAGGCTTTCTGTATGAGTATCCTTGATGTGTAATTTTACAAATGATGTTCTAATATAGACTTGTTTGTGAATATGATGAGCCTCTTTGGTAGCGATGTGCAGGTTGCATTTTTTCCCGTCTCTTTACAGTAGATTGGAAGTGCCACAACTCCGTTTACTGTTACTATGCGTATAGTACAGTAACAATGTAACGAAGTATCTTTTCCATAAGGCCTTCCTTTATCCCCTGACTGCTTCAGGCAGGGCAAGTCCCAGAAGTAAGGCTGGGATTGACTAAACTCAGATAACGGATATTGTAGCTCGATCCCATGTTAATTGCCAATCAAATCAATGGCAGTAACGTGGAACTGAGATGTGATACCAGTTATCCGAGATTAGTATGATCCCTTCCCGAACAAAGTATTTGGATGTTAATCATTTCACAGCCGGAAAGACCTGCAATTTATACAGAAGACCAATAATCCCTCCAGCAGGAAAAGCGCTGAGAACGTCATTCTAAATGGCTTAAAATGGTTTACTATAGCACTAAACCTGTCCGTTTTGAAGTTTCACAGCTTGCCCTCTGTTTTTCAGCCGCTGGTTGACCAGTCCCATTTTTTGTTACCTGTTTTAATGTATATTGGGCAGTGACCGATACTCCGATCAGGCCTTCCACACCTAGCTGAGATAATATGTAACTTTAGAAATACTCTATCACATGACCCAAAAGCAGAAGCGACAAAGGTTCAATACTGATGGTTAATATTAACTGTTTGAGTTGTTGGCATTGCAGCCTTTTGCTATATACATAACTTCTGTGTTGTCACAATGGCACAATGCTTAAACATGCTCTAAAGCAGTGGTGCGCAAACTGGGGGGTGCACCCCATAGGAGGGACACCAAAGATTAGATTGTAACCTTTTTAGTTCAAGCATTAATTTCCCCTGTAATTTCTGTGACTGAGAAAGTATTGCATCTTTAACTTGATCATGAATGAACAGGCATATGCTCGACTACAACTGTACATCTCAGATTGATTTCTTGGCATGGTCCCTCCATGTGCCAGGCATACCTGAGATGCTCACGGATGGTTGTACATCTGATACTTTGCAGTGTTGATGTTTGGGGAACAGAACAAATGGCTTGACTATCTGATTTGCCATTTAATTTGACATTTTCATATTATTCTTCAGTTACCTGTTCTGTTCCAGCCTTTTCTTTAAAGCAGGAGATGCACTTGCTTTGCCATTAAGATTTTCCCTGTGAGACGTGTCACTGCCATTAGTTCACTTGAGTCCTATGTGGGACTGAAACTTTAAGAGATGTTCTACTTAAGGCCGCGCTTATAGTGCCGCGACGCGACGTCGCCCGAAAACAAACGCATTGACGACCGCCGCATGCGCTTATAGTAAGCGCGACAGAGTGACATCGCCGTCGCGAAAACTGGTAGCCGGCAAAATTCGATTTTTCAAGGGCTGTCGCCTCGTGACGGCCCTTGAACCAATCAAATGGCCGGAAACCCGCAACGCCGCCGCCCGGCAAAATATAACGTCACCAGTCGTGTCGCCATCGACGGCACTATACGCGCGGCCTAAGAGGCATTCAAAGCCATTTGGAAATTACTAACAACTGTGTGATATCTCACCCGTGATCCATTCAATGTTGGCATTGCTGCAAAATGTGTTCCTCTGGTAGTACTGTATGGGTTTGTGAGTAGTGCAAGCAATCTGTTACATATAATCTATTACCGTATATTTAGTTGTCTTGGAGTTTTGGTTGAATTATTAAAAGCCATTAAGTAAATCCTTTAGTAGCTCTCAGTCCCACATATGCTAATATAATTAGTCAATGGTAATTTTCAGTTTACTTTTTACTAGCTGTTTTTTGTTTTTATATTTGAATTTTTATTTAACAAAGGCCCAAAGTCTGCACTAGTGTTCACATGGCAACCCCATGTTGTTTGTTCCCACTATCTCCTGTCCACCAGGCAGCACAGAGCTGTGCGCATGATCTTATCGTAAAAAAAAGTCTTATCTTAATCTTCTCTGCTTATGTTCTTTGAGGTCTGCTACTGTCAAAAAGTGAGAGGGGCTTAGCAGCCATGTTAATTTCGGTTCTGGGTTCACGTATTAGGGAGAAAAAAAAAGACCCTTTTGTCAGTAGTAAAAAAAAATAAACTAATAAAATGTATTGGGTAGACATAGTTAAATAAACATGCGAACTTCCCCTTTTAACCCTGTGAGTGCCAGAGGGCTGGCTACACCAGAATTCCATGGCCCCTCCAGCACTCGCGATCAAGTGATCGTTCTGCCACTGATAATGGAACGGAGCACAGAACGCCATCTCCCTGATAAAAACTAACACTTTAGATTGCTGTAGCTTCTACGTCATGGGGCAGAATCAGACATTTGCTCATGGCCATCTTGCTGCAACCAAGTCACTGCCAGTGTTTGGCCACCGAGGGACCCCTCACCGAAGCCGCTCCGCCACTGGGCAGTCAGCCGCCGGCCGCATCGCTGTATAAAGGAAGTTCATTTATGGGTTTAAGCGGTTAGGGTAGGGTTTGAGGGTAAGGGGTTAGGTTTTTAGTGTAGGGAATTGGGGCAAGGGGATACAGGTTTTTGGGTAGCGGCTTTTGGTAAGGAGTTAAGGGTTTTTGGTTAAGGGTTTTTAAGGTAGGGATTAAGATTAGTGTGTTTTAGGTTAAGGGGTAAGGTTAAGGGCTTACTTTTGGCGACTAAATGCCAGCGGTGACATTGTCGCGGCAAACCGGCTGCAACCAAATGTCCTAGACCGGTTATGGGGGTCCCAGGAGTACCAGACACCATGATGTAGTCGCTAGGTCTGTGAGCGCCCAAAGGTTAAGGTGTGTGTTCTCTGCAAGCCCCTGCTGAACATCCTGATACAATCAGGGGAAGCTGAAATTCCAGTCCCAATATGTCACTGCCCTTTTGAGATTTTGTTTTGTTGCGGTGGCAGGGGGGGTGGGGTGTTAGCGAGGGAGGGAAAGCACTAGGTTTGTAAATGGCAACTCTTTTATATTAAGTATTTATAGCTCAAAGTAGATTTGTGGGGAGACTGCACCCTTAGCCCTAATCACTGCCTGCAGCTTTTTTTTTTTTTTTTTTTAATATTTGCTGAAGTGTCAAATCAGGCCACTTTAGGCAGAAAATCTCCATAGGCTTCATTGGTGATTTTCGGCTGAAAATGATCCGAATGGCCACTATGTCATGCAGTAATCTTCGCAAGCCGAAAAGATATAAATAGTACTGTATGTACATAAAAATAATGTTTCTGTGCGCCACAAAATCAATTCAACCTGACGTAAATCCTAAAAAGACTTGAGTGTTGGCGCAGAATGAAGTAATAATAATAATGTTTTTTCTCGTATAGCGCTGACAGGGTACACAGCGCTGTACATAGAATGTTTGCAGACAGACTAGTTTACAATCTGTTTTTGGTGCAGAGGCACAAGGAGATAAAGTGACTTGCCCAAAGTCACAAGGAGTTGACACCAGATTCCAGGAACCAAGTTCCCCTGCTTCAAACAGTGTCACTGAGCCACGCCTTCAGTGGGTTGCTAAAATGGATTTGACACGGCACGGATGTTCCCAACTATTCTTTTCACAGTATGGCTATTATCAATAATATTACACTAATATCGAAAGAAATAAAAATGCACGGAATTCTGTTTTAATTTAAATTGTATCAATCTGGTATTCAACATGACGCAATGCCTCAAACATCAAATTTTGCATCATGTATGAAGTCTTCATACGTACGAGACATTTTGTGTAGGTTTGCCCAAAATAATTAAAAATAAATGATTACGTAGGCTACTCTGCTCTTATTGATGATGTTTATGATACAGGTAGTCCTCGCTATCCAACGTTTCACTTTACAGCGAATGGCATATCCAACACTTTACAATGCAACCCTAAGCGCCGTTTTTTGACGCCGGAATGCGTTTCCCAGTGCCTGAATGCGTTATCCAACGGTCACTGCCACTGATTAACATGGGACTCACTTTACAACGGTTTCACTGTCCAACGCTACTATCAGAACGGAGTCCGTTGGATAACCGAGGACTGCCTGTATGGTTAAAAAGTACATGTTTGGAGAGTAAGCAGTGGGAGACGGTTTCAGATGTAGATGACATTTGAATAATTTATCACACAGCAGATGTTTTTTCATTTTCTTCTGAAGTAGGTTCTGTGCAATCATCATTGGTGGAAACACTTTAGTAATGGCAGTAATAATGGGGAAATTATTTATATGTGGCTGCTTTCATGTCCGCTCGAACAAATCATACATACTTTGTAAATCTGTTACTTTGAAAGCCAAGGCACACACAGATCTGTAATTTAACAGAGATGGAGGGATCCGTTTCTCATACTCTTATAAAGGGAAGTTCCATGGAGAAGAAAAAATACATATTTTAGCCAACCTATAAATGTATTTGGCTTTCCTAGAAAGATGGAATGATCACTGAAGTGAGAAAAGGAATAGTTTTATTTTCACCAGTTCGTGTATAGTTTATTCTTACCAGATATAATTGATAAAAACAAGTGGAGCATTTGTATTTCTGCAATTACACTACACAAAAGAATCAAGGAAAAGGTGTCAAGTGACTATTTTCTCATGTATACAAGATTACAAAAATGATAAGATTATATGAAGATATTGGATACAGGTTATAACACATTTTGTCATCAAAGAGGTTTAAAAAGTATGTCATTTTTTTTCATCTATTTTTGTTGTTGTTGGTAAACAACTCTATTCACCAAAATAAAATGGGCAATCCCTTGTAGGACAATGTGAACCGAATATAATTATAGGGTTCCTTAACTAAAAAACAAAAAGGTTGGAAGCCACTGAGGTATGAGTACGTCCTTCATTAAATGCTCATTTTCATGAGTGAGGTCACGGTTCCAGTGGAACAGTGGATGCGATCGGAAGTGTGAGTCTACATCCTGGGGGCCCCGCCGGTGAACAGACGATTACTACACCAAGCCATCGCTGGGTGGGATGCCGCAAGAGCGAAGGCTTTGGAGTGGTTTGGGCTGTTTTTTATCTAGTGTAGCTGGGCGCAGAGACGGGTTGTCGGTCCTCAAAGCCACATGTAAATGGATATTTTTGTTTTGTTCTTTGTTGGCAAAGTAATGATGCTTCCATCAGATGTCAAATAGATATAAGTAGCTGACATGCTTGCATTTAGTGTTCCCAGACAACAGCAAAGCCTTAATTTTTCTCACAAGATACTGATATGTTAAAACCTTTAAAGCAGCGATGGGCAACTCCAGTCCTCAAGAGACACCAACAGGTCAGGTTTTCACGATATCCCTGCTTCTCCACAGGTGGCTCAATCAGTGGCTCAGTCATTTATGACTGAGCCAGCTGTGCTGAAGCAGGGGTATGCTGGAAACCTGACCTGTTGGTGGCCTTTGAGGACTGGAGTTGGCCACTCCTGCTTGAAAGCATCAGCCCTACCGATTTTTGACCAATCATTTCTTTTTTTCATGATTTCAACAGGTGGTCTTCCACAGAAAAACCCGGTTATTTTGCTATCTGGGGACCCCTTGGTTCCTGAGATACCTACCATTGTAGTTACCAGTGTGTTTTCCCTGGAAATGGCCATCCAACAGGAAGCTGCAATGGATGACGTTGCAGCTTCCTCTTGAATCGCAGGACCCACAAGATTTGGCGGCCATATTGAACTCTGTACTCGAGTATCTTGTGAAGCGGGGGTCCACAGAGTGAAAAAAAAAAGTCTAGTTTAGCTCCGAAGGGCTACCCAGTACAAATCCTGAATAAATATTTTTAAATAAGAACAGCCGGGTTTGCTGTGTTAAGATTTGAAGCCAGA
>NC_134486.1:245030096-245055096 GCF_040206685.1 Ascaphus truei
AAACCATTAATTATAGTTACCTTTGTTTTAAAGGGGCCTCCTAGGACCAAAGTGAACTAATTTCATTTTTTTTTTTTAACCAAATCTTTAATTTTGCTTTTAAAGTTAGACTTGAGAAGTGTTTGATTTCCTCGGGCTGCTCCATTTTGTCTGATGTGACTGTGTTCAGCAAGTGTACAGCCAGGGTCCCCCCTTCCGTACCACCCCTTTATCTATAGTGGTTCCCTGACCAGGACTGGGTGGGATGAAGGTAAAGAAAACACTTTATTGACACACTTTTGCATTCAGAGTAGGGTTGCCAGGTGTCCAGTATCGAACCGGACTACTATGTATTTGGAGGTGAGTGGTAATGTTTGTGTATACCGGTATTACCTCTCTGGACACAGTGACCTGACCGTCTTGGGGGACCACAGGATTTCCCCGAGCAGGGAGAGAGCAGGGCTGTTGCTCGGGGGATTGGCAGCGTCCTTCACCCTGATTGGCAGTTGCTGGGTAATGCAGCCAATCGGGAGATGGTGTCAGGTGCCTGGAGGTGGGGCCAAGGAGAGGAGGAAACAGCAGGGAGTGAGGTGTGTGTATGTGTATCTCGAGCATGTCGCACCTTTCAGTACTTTTGAAGAAGCCACCTGGCAACCCTAATTCAGAGGCCCCTAAAAAATTCAACTGGCCAACTATGTGGGATTGCACCGTTTAAGTAGACAAGTAAACAAAAGCTTGATTTTTAGATCACCTGTCAGGGGTTGCAACGGAAGTAGTGAACTGGCAACCTGTAGTTCATAGCAGTGAAGAGCTCTGTCATGTGATACTGTGGAAGTTCAGTCTGGCTTTGTTCCAGTTCTCAGCCACTTCACTAAGATAGAAATCGGAATCCATCTGACTGTTTTGATCCCCATCTGCAGATAAATCTGGTCGAAGTTTTTTAATTGAAAAACCATGATTACCACTACTTTTTTTTTTTTTAAACTTATGCTTCCACTTTGTTTTTAAAAGAAACATTTGATTTACTTTGGGATATGCCAAGTCCCTTTATGCTTTTTTTTTTTTTTTAGTATAAAAATTGTGTAAATCCTTCTAACAAATGGTCAGAAAAACTTTTAGGCAATACTAAAAACAAAACAAAAAAATGTTGGATCATTTGAAGATCGATAGAGCACCGCTACTTTCTTTGACACTTCATCCACTGATCTTAATTTAGGGACAGATGTAACTGGGATTCTGTGGACATCTATCTTCCTGCCTCTGGCATTTTCAGTCTCACCAGCTTTTTAAACATCATTGCCAGAGTCATTTATATACGGTATGCAAGTCGTTGGCAATACACATGGAGATGTTAACGGTCACTTGGTATTTACCATAAGCCCCTGTACCACTTAACTTTTGCATTTTTAATCTTAACGATATACCGAATTGTGAGGTCTTTTTAGTAGTTGTCGGTTTTGCAGATGTATTGTCCTAAAGACGTTTTGTAGACCCGGTGGTTTTCCACTAGCTTGCATAATGGTAACAGGGTTCCTCCCATAACATATTGTTCCCTGTAAAAAGGTTGCCTGTGGCTAGGCTAAGGCAGTGACACTTCCTGTCTCACATAGCTTGCAGATCCCAGTGGTCCAGAAGGGAGGGATGACGGAAGTCCTCTCTAGAATCACGCTGACGAGCAGCGAACCTTTGTTTTAGTGGAAGGCGTCATGCCATAAATATTTTGAATAAGGAAGGGGATTTTTTTTCTCACCGAGAAATGTTCTTAAAGGGACAACCCCACTTAGTACCAAACTTAACTAATGGTAGTGATATGTGTAACTGTTGGGAAGTGATTGATGTATTTTGTTAGACAAAATGAATAAACCGCAAAATCGAAATTGTACAAAATAGGAGAGTAACAATGCCCTTTAGTAAATGAAAACAAACTTAAATAAACGTATTTGTCAAGTTTGTCTTGGAAATGTTCCTGGGGGAACCCTGCCACGGATTTGAATAACCAACCAATCGCACATTGCTATATAACAGAAGTGCACAAGTCATTGGTGATTCATAAAATGTGGCCTGGTATTCCCTGTGAAGCGGTTTGAGAAATACTGGTTTAGATACTGGAGGATGGTGAGAAGGAGTGTAAGGGGAGGTTGGGGGTATGAGTGCCACGGGTCCTCATTCCTGTTTAAAGGTCCTGCGTTACGCGGTCCAATTGGAAGCTGCAAGGGATGATGTATCGGCTTCCTATTGGTCCGCGGAATGCAGGGTCCTTTAAACTGCCATATTGGGTGCCCAGCCAGAGCTGCTACCAAAGGCACTTTCTCTTGCAAGTATCTGGGAAGCAGGAGGTCCCTGGAGCTCAAATTAATGTGGTTCAGCTCTGGAGAACCACTGCTTCCAACCTAAAAAAAAAACAATAACAAAAAAAAAGTTACTGTTTTTTTTATTTTTTTTAAGTAGGGCTTTAAAGGTTCGATTCTTGGTAGTTAAACAAAAAACAAATATAGAGTAACAGTCTAATTGGCTTCCTTAAACAAGTGGTTTTTCTACCGGGGTCCCTATGAACCCATTGGTTCCTTGCGCATCCCTAAAGGGTGCCCTGCAATTTTCAGGTAACTTGAAAATTGTACCAAATAGAGAAGAATTTAAGAAAAATCCACCAAAAATGATGAGGCGGTGCATTGCAAAAATAAGTAGGGCTTAAGCACAACATTTCTTAAAGTAGATGGTTTATTGGACACTTGGCATAAGGAATGGATCTATAGAATAGACAAATGTACCTCTTGCGTGTTTTGCACCTATTGGCGCTTCTCTCAACGTGTGAATATCCCATTGAAATGTTGCCTCATTATGTATGTACTTACACCGGAAGTGACGCTGCGTGCAGCAGGATAAAGTGTCCCTCTTGGGCTGGATAAACCAATCTGATTGATGGCAATGTTATATCCTGCACACATCGGCCCATTCGGGTGGATATCAAGGTTACACAGTTATTCATAACATTAAGATGTTTGACATTAACAAACAAATGGACAAAATGACATACAATAGATGAAATCAACTGCCTATTCAGTAATATTATCATTTAAACAGTCTAACATGATGCTATTAAATGAACAGAACTCTAGTGTGGGAAAAACATATAGTTGTATGTATCATATAGATAAGGGTACATGTGTGCTCAGTAGATTCCAAGGACTGGGACAAAGATCTCTAAATGAAAAGAGATTTGATATTCTTATTGTTATGTAAACTAATCCAATGAATCGCATATAATTATGAAAACACAAAAGGAATCTATCAAGTTGTGAGTACAACTAAAGCTTCATACACCAAGGGGCTATCTGGACGTGGCTCCTCCGCCAGGTTACAGCTGTACGCCAGGCTGCATTTCTTAGGGACGATGGGATCCACCAGGCTCGACATGAACCTGCCGAGTAAGGCTTGTTTTATAGTTGGCGCGCTTGCACGTGTGCTAAAGCTCGTGCACGTGAATCACACTTTGTGTGTGTATGGTCTGTGCTGTGAGCGACAGCTGCGCGTGGCTATGACGCGAACGGGTAGGCAGACAACGTTCAATTTCAGTGCAACATGGTAATAAATATAAACAGATTTAGTTAGATGTAATTTACAAAACTCATTTAATTGTTTTTGACTTTTGTGAAGAAACATAACCAGTTCTCAGCATTATAAAACAGCTGCTTTTAGTCATTTTAAGAATCGAGCCATTATGATTATGAGGCTTGGTTTATTTTTGTTCCATGTTGATACATTTTGCACTGAATGTGTTTGTTTAAGTGGACGATGTTTGCCAATGAAATTGCAGCCTCACTGTGATTGGCTAATAGAGCGTGACATGCACTGGCAGCTGCGCGAAAAGACACTTTTCATGTCTTTACTCCGATCTGCCGGGTCAACGCTCACTGCAGTGTGCGTGTCGGAAGTATAGAACGTCCGGTGTAAGCACAGTTGATTTATAATTGAGGTGCGCGCGCACTATATAACACGCCTTAGGTGGCCTTCCCGCCGCTTTTATGCCACATATGAAGAGTTTATAGCCACAATCGAAGTTAAATGAAAACCTATTTCATGCTTTTTAACCACACAGATCGAATACCTTATCCAGCGCCCCACCTGGACCCAGACCCGACTTATTCAACAACAGACTCCATTTTTATTATCTTTTTATGGATTAAAGCTGCAGTTAAAGCAATACCCTACATGTTGTTGTGTTTATTTTTTTAATTTAATTTTTTTGTTTTTTTAAATCAGTTCTGTACTATGAGAAAATACTTGTAGCATTTAAAAAATAATCATTTTTAAAGACATTTTTAATGTTTTCTAATGTAACAAGCAATTTTGTTTCTATAGCAACCATTTAAAAGTCCCCTACATGTTGTGTTTTTTTTGTTTTTTTAATTTTTTTGTTTTTTTAAATCAGTTCTGTAC
Source organism: Ascaphus truei (assembly GCF_040206685.1). NCBI lineage: Eukaryota > Metazoa > Chordata > Amphibia > Anura > Ascaphidae > Ascaphus > Ascaphus truei. The sequence goes on from NC_134486.1 coordinate 245,034,513, forward strand.
TATGAGAAAATACTTGTAGCATTTAAAAAATAATCATTTTAAAAGACATTTTTAATGTATTCTAATGTAACAAGCAATTTTGTTTCTATAGCAACCATTTACAAAGTCACATCCCCTTCCTCTTGTGAGACAGGGTCTGGCACAACCCTTTTGCTCTCACTCTAGCAGTGCACCAATTGTATCTAGTGCCTGCCTGGTCACATGATCTTCCACACAGAACTTTGCACCTTGGGTCCTCTTCTGCAGCACTGATGGTGATTTAGTGAACCCGCAAGCTGAATCTTCGCCGATCGATTACAGGAGAACGGATCGATCGTCAACTTAGCTAATCACTTGTCAGTGTGCAAATTGTATTGATGCACATATTTAATGGATAAAATATATATATATATATATATATATATATATATATATATATAGTGCAGAATAAATGAGTTCTTCAGTATTAGGTGATACCTTTTTTATTGGACTAACAATTTATGTCATAGGACAAGCTTTCGAGAGTTCTCCTCTCCTTCAGGTCAAGCAATACTGATATACACAGGAATCTATGGCTAAAACAGTGTAGAGAGAGAGAAAAAAAACAACAGATATGTACTGTAGATAAGGTAGGGTGTTAAAAGTGTTTTTGTTTTGGTGTCAAAGAGTCTTATCATTCTGAGTTCAAATGTTTTCCGTTCTTGGGTGCTTTTAAACATTCCATTGAGGATTTTTTTTGATAGCAGATCTCTCCATGGGGATAGGTTGTACATAGTTTTTTTCTGGTTCTGTGTTGATGCTAGTGAGGAAACGTGCGATCTGAAGCTCTGTATCTAGCCGTCAAGTATGATGTTGCGTCCTGTTGGTGGTGTGAAGTACGTGTTCTTCTTCTTCTTGTTCTCTGTCATTATGGGGGTGCTCTCTTTTTTGTGGAAGTATTCTTTCAGTCGTAGACTCCTGAAGAATTCTTCTAGGTCTGAGAATAATTGGATTTGATCCAGTTTGGTGGTGGGACAGAATGTTAGTCCTTTGGAGAGAACGGAGGTCTCAGGTTTTGAGAGTTTATAATCAGACAGGTTTATAACTCCATGGCAGGCTGTGTGCTCTTCTGGGTTAAGGTTGTGTATCTGTCTTGAAAAGTCAGTTCTGGTTTCTAGTTCTAAGTAGTTGTCCTGTTTTTTGTTGGTTTGAAATCCCTTATGTTGTGTCCATGGTCTGCAGTCATAATGAGAGAGGAGTTGTAGTTTCTTCTGTTTCTTCTTGATTGAGTTCCGCTGCAGTCTCTTGTGCAGAGTTTGCATATCTTTTTCCAGTTTGTTGGTATTTGCACTGCTTTGCAATTGCAGGGTTTGGCGTATTGTGCATTTTTGCCGTTCTAATTCCTGTTTTTTTCCATATAATTGATGGATCAGTTTGTTTCTCAGTTTCTCACTGAGGCGTTTGCATTGTTCTTCAGCGAAATGGGAATTGTGTGTTGTTGCAAGTGGGGACTGCAATGGGTACCAAGATGGCACCGCAATATGCCAATCTTTTCATGGCAAATCTTGAACAAAGATTCCTAACTACATGCCCCCACAAACCCTACAAATACTACAGATACATTGATGACCTGTTTATAATATGGACAGAGGGTGAAGGAAACCTAAAACAATTCCACGAGTCCCTGAACTCATTCCATCCATCAATTAAACTCAATGGATTATTCGGCAGACCTAGTAAATTTTCTAGATACTACAGTAACACTGAAGATGGCAAACTACACACATCTGTATACAAGAAACCAACAGACAGATGCAGTTACCTCCACAACTCCAGCTTCCATCCCACTCATACCAAACAAGGTATCATACACAGCCAGGCTATAAGATACCACCGCATATGCTCTGACACTGAAGACAGAAACAGACATCTCACAACCCTGACCGAATCGTTCAGACAGAAGAGATACAAACCAAAGACCATTGCCAAAACTATTACATCTGCACTAAAAGCCCCACGAGAACACCTGCTACAATACAGACAGAAAGAACCCACCACACGCATACCACTAGTGGCCACATACAACCCTACCCTAGAGGGTATACGAAAAATAATCAAATATCTGCAACCCACGCTGGCAGAGGATGCGACATTAAAATAAATCTTTCCCAAACCTCCCATTCTTGCATTCCGGCAACCACCAAACCTCAAACAGAAATTAGTCAGCAGAAAACGTCACAATGAACTTAAAGACACTGATAATGGCACAAAACCGTGCAACAACAAATGCTGCAAACTGTGCAAACATATATGCCAAGATCCCACAGCCAGTCACAATCATGGAACACTCAATGTTAAAGGATCATACAGCTGCACATCCAGGAATATAGTGTATATGATTCAGTGCAACAAATGTGACCAAGGATGCTACATTGGGGAAACTAGCCAAAAACTACAAGGCAGAATGAATATGTACAGATACTCCATCACGAAGAAGGAAGATACTGCTCACCTATGGGACATCATTTCTCACAGCCAGATCATTCCATAAATGATTTAAAAATCAAAATCCTCAATGGAATGTTTAAAGCACCCAAGAACGGAAAACATTTTAACTCAGAATGATAAGACTCTTTGACACCAAAACCAAAGGACTTAATGCGGACATGGGTTTTCTCACACCCTATCAAAATTGTTTGTAATTATCCTGCTTGCCTTTATTCTTATCCACACTTTATCTCCCCCCCCCCCCACCCCAGTATCCCTCCCCCTCCCCACCTTTCCTTGTCACCGTCCCCTGGCTTCAAACACTTTTAACACCCTACCTTATCTACAGTACATATCTGTTTTTTTTTTTTTTTCTCTCTCTCTACACTGTTTTAGCCATAGATTCCTGTGTATATCAGTATTGCTTGACCTGAAGAAGAGAGGAGAACTCTCAAAAGCTTGTCCTATGACATAAATTGTTAATCCAATAAAAAAGGTATCACCTAATACTGAAGAACTCATTTATTCTGCACTATCGCAACTGGACTAACACGGCTATTTTTTAAATGGCAGCTTGAACTGCTGCTTTAAGACACACCCCATTATTCTGTAGTACCGAACTGGACTTTGATGTTCTATGTTTCTCTACAGAAGAATTTACAATGCATCTGATCTCAGACGCGCTATTAGAGAGGGTTCGGGTTCCTTACAATGCATCTGATCTCAGACGCACTGTAATAAAAAATGGCGGGGGATATTAAGTATTTTAATCAATCTGATAATTAAGGGGTTAACGATGGTTACAAATTGTGTTACAAAATACAAGAATTGTTTTTGACAGGTTAAGACCCTTCTTGTGTCTGTGCTGATCTACAAAGAGAGCTTAACCTGGGGGCTATCACTGATGGCCCACTAAAAGCAAAAAATGTATAGTTTGAAAGGCTATAGAACAGGCCTGCACAACTCCAGTCCTCGAGGGCCGCAACACAGGGCAGGTTTTCAGGATATCCCTACTTCAGCACAGCTGGCTCAATTAGTTGAGCCACTAATTGAGCCAGCTGTGCTAAAGTAGGGATATGCTGAAAACCTGGCCTATTTGCAGCCCTCGAGGACTGGAGTTCTGCAGGCCTGCTATAGATGATAGCCAGATCCTGGGCTGCCAGCCTGAAAGAAATCCTTACATTCTTGAAATATCCTCTGCATCACAGAGAGGTGACAAACAGGTCACCACTTAGTCTTAGGGCTATTTTACATATAAGATATCATTGGCCTGACGCATATTTAAAAAAATAACAAACACTTATTTGTAAATGTAATAAAACAAATCAATTGATGCCAAAAACTTGATGTTTAGAAGGTGGCAAGGGACAGCTATCCATTTGTCGCTCAAACGTTAGTATTGTTAAATTCATCAAACTAACCTGAACTTATTGATATCACTTGCATGTGACTAAGTATTCTGGCCACAAAGTTATGAGGCCATTTATACTGTATATTCGGACAACATTTAAACCTTGCAAGAAAAGGTGTTTTTTTTTTTTTTTTTTTCAATGTAAAAGGTTTGGGCATACAAGTTGGCATGTGGAAATGGAAAATTCGACCAACTAAGGGGAGTGTCCATGCTGGAGCACCTGAAATCTCAATACCTGTTGGGAAAAGATCTGATCAATGTTGGCCAATAACATAAGTTAGATTCCATGTTTTATCTTTTTATTTTAAGAAACTGCATTTATTGTAATTGTATGTTCTTGTAATAATCTTTTTCTGTAATCCAAGCACTATGTTTTTTTATATATTAAAGATAAACTTTAAGTGATTCTTTGAGCTCCGAATGAACTGTTTGCACACTTTGTAGAGAGTAAAGTACATTTTGCTACAACACATTTTTGTGTGTTAAGTGCATAGTTTTTCTTTAATAAACAGACCAGAGACTCTGCATATTTTTGTAATAATTACCTCTGGTGGTGGCAGTGGATAGATATTGATTGCAATAGAGTAAGGGTAAATATTAACTCATTTGAAGTACCTTGCGCAGGAGAAAGGCGAGTTGGCTTGTTTAGCCATGTGTATTAACCTTGGTTGCATATATGTCACATTCTCGCAAGTGTGCTGTTTGTGACATATATTGGGACAGATTGAGGGACATACTATTCATTTGAGGGACCTTTGCGGAATGTGGAAAGTGGGTCAGTTAGATCAGGGGGGCGCAAACTTTTTTCCCTGCGCCCCCCTGCCGGCTGTCCCCTCACTCCCGCGCCCCCCCCAACCCCAACTTACCCGCGCTCCGGCGTAATGACATCACGTTGCCATAGCAACGTGACGTCACATGACCTCGCAGCGTCATTTTGCCGCCGCGTTGCCATGGCGACGCAGGGAGGAAGCCGCCGGAGCCACGGTAAGTGAGGTTTACAGAGGCCCTGCCTTCGGGAAGCGCGCGGGGCCTCTGTAAACCCCGCGCCCCCCGTTGGCAGTGTCGCGCCCCCCCTGGGGGTCGCGCCCCACAGTTTGCGCACCGCTGAGTTAGATGGCTGTGTATTAACCTCTGTCCCATATACAGGTCACATACTCACAGATGTGCCGTATGTGACACGTGCTATTTGAGAGGGTTGGCGTTCCCTAGAATTTCACAATATGATAGGGTTACTTAACCAAAAAGTTGAAAACCACTGCCTTAAAGAAATGCTTAAAGCAAATAATTGATTGCTTTTGTTTCTTTAGAAATTAACCCCACTCCTTTTGGGGGGCTTCTGAATGGGGGGGGGGGGGGGGGAGGTGAGTGTTTGTTTCATCTGCGCCTATCCTGTCTTTTTAATTTAACACCGCCGATAAGGGAAGGGGTGTAGAGGGAGGGCTTTGTCTGTGCAAACTCTCACACATAAGTAACCCGTGTATCTCGCTGCCACAGTATACTTTGGTCCTAGGTGGGATTTCTTATTTAAGAAGGTTGCAAACCTGTCTGAGACACGTGAATGTGTTCACAAGGGATTTGTTTCATTTGCTGTTCTTTAAAGAGAGAAGTATTAACCGATCTCACCCGGCAACTCTTGCTACTAAAATATAATAGTTCCATATTCTATGTTTCAAGTTGACAACTAGGGTAAAGGAGACAGGAACATTTTGTGTTGATTTCCATCTTTTTTTGTGCGTGCACATACACGTGTGGGGTTATAGGTACGTTTGTCTGTGCATAAGGCAGCTAATCCAGCTTTATGAAGTGGCCCAAACTGTTCCTAGTTCCTGCAGTCGCTCGCCCTGTTGCCAAGTGGCAGAAAGATAAAGTGGATGGGACAGGAGATCAGTAGGGTACAGCAAGAAAACAAACCGAAGGCTTGAAAATCTCCCCGCTTCCCAAGCTACAGATAGTTTTATCCACTGGGGTCAGGCTCGCTCCCAGGGGGGCAATAGAAAGTTGCAACATTGCAACTTTCTATTGGTGACCACGTGGCCACCGTTGTAGGAAACTGCACACCGTTCCGTACATTTTACGAGCAATCAAGGGGTTCCTGGAGCTGGGGCCATCACGCTTGAGCTCCACTGGATGCTCCAGTTCTTCTAAGGCAGGGGTGGCCAACTCCAGTCCTCGAGGGCCACCAACAGGTCAGGTTCTCAGGATATACTGCCTTACGAACAAGATTTATAAAACATACAGGACACCTGCAAGCTCATATTGAACCCCCAAAATAACCACAACATATATAAGCATATAGGTGCCACAGAGGAGTGCTACTGAGCATGGCGATATATATTTAAAACCAGAGACAGAACATGAAACACAGACAGAGCTCAGTGCACATCCAGTGAAACCTATACACGGTACAGTGCCTAAGTCTTGTTGAAGCTCACCCCCTCCCACATTTAAATGGTTAAAAGCTCACTCCATTGCATCTCCCACTCTCAGGGGAACTTGCCTGCTTACAGTGTGATTGTGACAAATCTAATACAGAGTGCTTTTCCTGGTAATGTACAGGTTAATAAGAGCTTCAATCAGACTTAGAACTATGCAACTAATTTTGACAGATTTATTATAAATCATTCTTCCTGGTAATGCACAGGTTATTAAGAATTTATATTAGTGTTAGGGACCCCTGGAAATGTGGTCTGCCGTGTAGTGGCTCAGGGGCCTACAACACTTTGGCCAAAATGTTAAACTAAAAGACCATTTTATTTAATAGATATCTATACATATATATTTAGGCACTGTACCGTGTATAGGTTTCACTGGACGTGCACTGAGCTCTGTCTGTGTTTCATGTTCTGTCTCTGGTTTTAAATATACTGCCTTACGCACAGGCCGCTCAATCGGTGGCTCAACTGAACCATTGATTGAGCCACGTGTGCTGAAGCAGGGATATCCTAAAAACCTGACCTGGTGGTGGCCCTCGAGGACTGGAGTTGGCCACCCCTGTTATAAGGCGACAAAAAAGATAATAATCGCTGCAGGAAAATGAGGCACATGAAAACTTCCTAACACTTATTTATCAAGTGTTTTACCAGGAAGTAATACATTGAGAGTTACCTCTCGTTTTCAAGTGCGTCCTGGGCATAGAGTTATGATGACAGATACATGAGTGGACGCCTCAGTACATTGAAAGTGCTCAAACACACAACACCTTCTCTACCACTTTGAACTTTTTCTTTGGCATGTAGGATAGGATTGATAGATTTTTGTAGTTAGCCGTATAGGTCTAATGATAGTCGGCACAAAATCGCTTGCCACATAATTTACAATGTCGGAAAACTGGGCCTTCAGTTATCCTGCAATCAGGATAGGTACAATATTGCTACATAAAGAGTCGATGGGAATATTTGTATACATTTATTTTAGATTTTTTTTTTTTTAAATGTATAGTGTATGTAAAAAGGATGTTAATAGAAAAGGACGTTTGAAAGCGGCAAATAGTTCTGAAAGATCCGACTTGAATTTCTTTTCCACCATTACAAAAACTAAGCTATTAAATGAAGCTGTGGTATTGCAATTCATAAATGTCCTGTACAAGGATTAGCTGTGTTTCTGCAGGAATTTGCTGAGGATACAGTGGCCGCAGATCGTGGTCAGGCTCCGGGTGTGAAAGGCTCGTGGTTGTGCTTGGTGAGAAAGGCCCTTGTTTTTATGCTGTGAGAAATGTGTTGACCATGCAGGAATTATATTTACTGAGAAAACATTAACAAAATAACTTTGAACTGCGGGGCTACACTATACAGCAGGAGAAATTATAAGCGCAGTTGAATGCGCTAGGCCCGGGAGAAGTATTGGCTCAGTGAGTAAAGACACTGACTCTGAAAACCATGACACTGAGGCAGGAGAACCTGGTTCAATTGCCAGTGTCTGCTCCTTGTGAACTTGGGCAAGTCACTTTATCTCCCTGTGCCTCTGCACCAAAACAGATTGTAAGCTCATCTGGGCAGGGACTGTGTAACAATCCTATGTGCTGCGTACTGCGTGCTGTATGGTAATAAAAGTGCTTTGAGTCCCATTGGGAGAAAAGCGCTATATGAAATAAAGTTGTTGTTGTTGTTATTATTATTAGGTAGTCTTCCCAGTGTCTCAAAGATCTCAATGACAATACTTGAGTAGTGTGAAACTAAGTTTGCCTTCTGAGGTTTTCAAATAAGGGAATTTGATCCGGGGCCCCATATACTACCGAGTCAAAGTAGGCAGGGAAATAAATCATTAAGAACATTGTGCAATACAGAGATGCAGGGGCGTAGCTATAGCCCGGGCAAAGCCCGTAGGCCCTCTATCCCGCCTCCGCCGTCCCGCCGTAGAGACAGGCAGAGGGGGGGGGGAGATGGAATGCGGTGGGCCCCAGGAGGTATTGAAGAATTAGCCGGTAGTTGCGTAATCACTTGAGTCAGAGGAGGAGGACTGCAGGGGAGGAGTGCATTCTAGCGGTGTGACAAGCAACTTCCGGTGTCTGCTGCTAGAGCGCGCTTGCGGTCCTGCTCTGCTCTCTGATTCTGCTATACCGGCTAATTCCTTGAAGCTGCAGTTCAGGCAATATCCTGCATGTGTGTTTTTTTTAATTAATAAATCAGTTCTGTAGTAAGAAAAAATACTTTTAGCATTTTCTGTTTTAAAAAACAACAACTTTGAAAGACCAATTTTCTTGTATTCTATTTTAACAAGCATGCTTGTTCCTGTATCAACGATTTACATTCCCCATATTTAAAGATGTCGCCAAACTTTGCCGATCAATAGACGGAGAACGAATTGACCGGCAGCTATGCAGTTCTTTAGGTAATTAGAGATTGCCCACATGAAACTATTGAAGTAAAAAAAAAAAAAGGCTGAACTGCAGCTTTAATACCTCCTGGGGCCCGCCGAGGCATACCAGCATCTCCCCCTACCTGTCTCCAAGTGAGTCCTAGACCAGGGGTGGGGGGCGGGAGATTTTCCTGAGAGGGCGCGGGCGGTTGCAGAGGTCCCGTGCTCTTCCCCAAGGCATTTAAATTCCGGGGGATTGCGTGAGGCCTCTGCAACTTCACTTACCGAGATTCAGATGCGTGGAGTGACACGTCGCTATGGCAACGCAACGTCAAAAGACTACGCGGGGTCACGACGTGATGTCACATGACCCCGCGGCCATTTGACGCCGCAAAACGACGTAAGGGGGGCGCGAGCAACGGGGGGACGCAACTCCAAATAGTTTGCACACCCCTGTCCTAGACCATTAACCAGGTAGGCATGGGGGGGCGGGGAGATCTGGGGGGAGGAGAAGGTAATATGATTTGATGATGACCCGATGCACTGGGGGAGATATGATGATGGGGACTGGGGGAGATGTGATGATGATGAGGGGGACTTGGGAAGATAGACCGATCATCATGATGAGGGGCACAAGGGGAGATATGATGATGGGGAGAGAGTGATGGTGATGATGAGAGCGCAAATCAGGGAAAGGATGGGGGGAGGGAGAAAAAAATTGCAGTCAGTATTAATATTAATGGGGCCCTGAAAAAATGTATGCCCAGGGGCCCACGCATATCTAGCTATGCCACTGCAGAGATGTAAGACACAGAGGTCCTTTAAAACTAGGGCAAGGAAACCCATTTCCTTTATCACCATAGGATTTTGCTGTTGTTGGCCAGGTTTTGCAGCTGGGAGACGTTTGATCATATTTTGGTGCCCATTTATCATGGTGTGATGGAACAAGGGAATGTGGATTCCCTTACATTTACATGTAGGTACCTCAATATCTATATGTAGCCCTTTTTCTGAACCCTCCCAAAGGAACTACTGGTCACTGTACAACACCTGCGGCTCCAGGAGATCTGAGCCTCCGCTAGCTGGGAGCCTGGGGTAACACTTATATCGCAGCGCCTCCACTTACCCAGGATCCCCGTGATGTGAGATTGCCCTGGGCAAGAAATACATACACACACATGTGATGCAACCAACTTTACTGTAATAATGATAATGCACGGCAACCTTATCACTCTATAATGCAACTTAGCAATAACACATATCCTAATAACTGGTACCGTCACGCTCCTAATGAGTACTGTCTCAGTCCCGCTACCGCGTGCTCCACACCGTTTCCGTGTACGGTAATGTGTTGGTATAGGTTCAGTTCTTTAACCACTCGCTCAGTGTTCCTAAAGAGTTTAGCCTAAGGCGGGATCAGCGCCTGTTGACCGGTGTTGGTGCACTTGATGTTATAATATACCTTCCGGTCACAGCAGTGACCGGTACCTCTTCGCAAAGGGTCAGATGAATCAGCGGTCTGCCTCCTGGGTTTCAATGTCCAGCCGTCTGGTCCCAAACGACTCGCCAGCAAAACCTGCTCCGCACGCTTGTCCCTTTGTCCTTAGCTGTCTACACAGTAAAGGGTGATGCTCACTACCACTATAGGCGTCCCTACAGCACCGCAACCTTTGGTGACTTCAGGGAACACTCCTAGGGGCCTACGGGGTAGCCTGTCTTATGCAGGTGGGTCACTGACCCCCTGCACCCACTCTACCTCTCCCTTCACCTCCCGGATCCCCTCTGACTAACTCAACCTAACACCTGCAGCAAACACACTGCACTCACACTGTACCTGCAGCAACACACTGCACTCAACCGGCTACCTGCAGCAAACGTGCTGCACACACACATTGTGCCTACTTGTCAGCGCACACAGCACTGACAGCCGTGACACGGACAAGACTACACACTCCACACACTGCTACGGGCAGGGTCCCTAACCTAGGGGCCGTCCCTCAGTACTTACCCACTACCCTGGTGGGGATTGGGGCCTGCCTGGGGTCTGGGGAACTATCTGACCTGGTGTAGGAGCCACTTGCTCCCTACACCCTTCCTTCCTGCTCCCAGCTCCAACTGCTGTCGCACTAAGCCCGCGAAATGTATCAATGCTCCTCTAGTGAATCCTGGCCTCTCATTGGCCACTTGTGGACACCTGGTGCCTGCCTCTCTAAGCCTCATGGGACTTGTAGTCCCGTGGAGGCTGTCTTTGCATTGGGGCCGCGTGCGCACTTGCCTTGCGCATGCGCGAGTCCCTAATGGCCGCCGCAACGTTCTAACTGTTCCCACGCATGCACGATCACGGCGCATGCGCGCGCATCGGCAGTGGCGGCCCCCGCTAGCCGGGTGCGCCGCCGGGACTCCAGGGCCTCGGAGTGCTCCCTACTCCGGCCCCCACCTTCTCGAGCAGCCGGCGGGTCCGTCGCTGGCTCCGGCGGCACCCGCGACCGCTCGGCAAACTCGGAGGGGGCTCTCTGGGGGCAAAATAAGACCGGGGCTACATATAGAAAGTTTGTTTTCAAAGAATCATCTCTTTTTTTGTTTTAGTAAATGAAATATATCAGCTTTGTGTAACCCATTGTTAGTAAGTGCTCTCCTACATAGCCCAATGCGAAACTTTTATTTATTGCGCTTAAGTCACTAGCTAGGAGCAAGTACAAAGCGGTAGGAGAGATGTCCCAAGAAGGGGGTAATGGAGAGAATAGAAAGGCTCATCAGTAGCATTCTACCTAGTACACAGAGGGGTCTTTTGGAACATATACAAATATACAAGAGGAACACAGGCCCATGTCAACATTTTTGATCTGGGACCCATATAATCCTTTCCCCATTTTTGTTCTCCTAGAAAAATAATAATATATATGTATATATCTTTTTACATTTATGTATACTAGACCATTTTTGACTGAACTATTTTTGTTATTAAACCATGATGACATGGTGTTTGACCTTGAGAAAAGTACATTGTTTCGCATGTAGTGCTACAAACAATGAACCAGCACGAGACTGTTCCGTAGGCGTAGCTAGTACATGAGCTTTCAATCCGGAACATATTGTCTCTTTCATGTTGGTCCCAAGAAAATACAAACTAGATATGCAGCAGCAGCCAAATGGCCCAGAAGGGTTGTTATATTTTTGTGCATGAACTCTGATATTCCCAGAATAGGATCGCTCCACTGTTCTCACTGCACACCACTGCTTGGGGTACAGAAAGAAGGATGTTTGCTTTTCATTACACATGTATAGGAAAAACCCTTGAAGCCACTAAGGAAATTGGAGTTGTAGGTGAAGCCCAGGAATGGATCCTGCCAAGCAGACATCTGTTTGTCCATCTCTGTTGTTTCATCTACAAGTTATTCATTTTATTCTTCTCTCACGTCAAAAACATGTGATGCAGGTGTCTACAAACAATCACTCCCCCGCACAATGGTTCAGCACCAGCCCTGAAAGGCAAGAGAAGTGTAATCCCACCTAGTATTGTGCAAAGAATGCAATACTCTGATTAATTTAATTATGCTAAAAGCAAATACTTGGCTACTTTTACTTAATAACGTGAAGTAAACCTAATAAAGTGAAAAGGAGGGGAACAGCGGTTTGCCTGTGGAAACTCTTGAACACACAGCGACATCACACAAATGGAATAGACAGGGGAATACAAAGTCCCTCCCAAGTCTCCGCTCACCGTGTTTACAAATAACTTTCAATCATTATGTAAAATTGTGTGTGATTTTGTTAAATCGTCCAGATTTAACATCTTAATCATGTCACTACCACTAGTGCACTTTGGTCTTAGGTTTACATTTTAGTTGACTTATTTTAAGAGTTCTTCTCTTGTCCTTTCCAAATCTGATTTTATTTTGAAGATCGGATGCTTCATTCAGGGGATATGAATGCTTGAAATATTATGTGGAGCTCTCCCCAGAGCCCAATGCACTCTACGATCAGGTTCCTCGCTGGCTACTGAAGCGCCAGCCACGGCGGACGCTGCAGGGACAAGAGACGCCCCACAATATGTCCGGGCCCGCTGCGAGGGGGGGCTGCCACGCTGCGCCGACAAACTCCTGCTCTCAAGAAAATTGAGCGCAAATTGAGAAGAGTCGCGACGGAGCGCTAGGCGACACCCCCGGCGGTTCAGCCAATGGTTCAGCCCCGTCTTTCCCCCTCGGCTCTCTGCAGACATTATTCTTATTGTAATATGGAAAAAAACATAACAATGCAACCTGTTTATTTTTATATTTTCAACAAAAGACAGGTGACTGACTGCCTGGGTGGGTGAGGCGGGTCGATGAGTGACTGCCTGGGTGGGTGAGGTGGGTAGATGAGTGACTGCCTGGGTGGGTGAGGTGGGTAGATGAGTGACTGCCTGGGTGGGTGAGGTGGGTAGATGAGTGACTGCCTGGGTGGGTGAGGCGGGTAGATGAGTGACTGCCTGGGTGGGTGAGGCGGGTAGGTGAGTGACTGCGTGGGGGAGCTGGGTTGGCGGGTGCGTGCTTGCCACGGTGCTTCCCCTCCATCCCGTGGGGGGGAGCAGGCCCACAGGCAGCAAGCCGGACACCCTACTTTCCCTGCGCATGCGTGCCGGGACCTCGGTTCTGCGCATGTGCACGGGAATCGCCTCCTCCTTTTTTTTTTTTACTTTTTAAATAAAACGTGCATGGCCGCGCAGGGGGCCCGGGCAGACCCCCCCTGTTGGCGGGCCTGATATCACACTCACACATCCCCCATCTCCCTGCACTCACACAATCACACATTCCCCATCTCCCTGCACTCACACCGACACATTCCCCATCTCCCTGCATAAGAAGCTATCTGATTGGTTTATAGCCTGTCACATGGCGAGACCGTCGCTGTAAAAATCAAATTCTACTGACTACTGAGATTTAGGTCGCTCCGTCGCCCCTACTATAAGCGCATGCGATGGATTCAATGCATTTGTTTTGGGGTAGGGGGTAATTTTAGGTGTGTTTAGTGGCTAGGGTAGGGGTGTAATTTAGGGGGTCTAGCGGTTACAGTAGGGGTAACTTTAGGTGTTTTAGGGTAGAGGGTTGCGTTGGTATTAGTGGTCAACATTAGGGCGTTTTAAGGGTAAGGGATAAGGTTAGGGACTTACCATAGCGGCGAAGTGGCCAGCGACTGAGGTGAGTTGCGGCCAAGCGCCAGCGTGCATTTGGTCGTGGCGAAACGAACGCGACCAAACATCTTGGTCTGTAACTCCTCAGCTTGGTTTGGGAATGAATGGAGAGCTGCACTGACCATTCTAAGCGTTATTATCTATGAGTTTATAGGCTGAACCGCGAGCTGGAGCACAGTGCGGCTAAAGTCTGAGACCGCTTTTTCCACTAAGCACTCCGTTTGCATTTGAATACACGAGCCTCCTTCCACTGCAGTTTGGAAGCGCGTACAAATGTTTTTAGGAACCTGTGTGGATCCTAGAGAGAGGTGTCACAGAATGTGGTGTATAATAAGGCCAAGATTCCCACATTCCTCAACATTACTACAAATCAAGACCTGTCAAGTGTCATTCAATTGATGGGAGCCTAATTCATTGAAGACGAAGGTACTGTCATTGAACTTGACCCGCTGAAGTCAGAGTATCTATTACTAAATCACAGGGCCCACAACCTCCTACTATATCACTCAGTTAGATCCTTAGAAATGTGCCGGGTAGCTTTTCCAATGCATCTTTATTCCTAAATCCGTAACTTGGCTGTTTGAAGCATTGCCAGTCCCAGCGAGCACATTTAGCTACGGACATGTGTTGAGGTTGAGAGTAAGAACCCTGAGAGGGACCAGATGTGGCTTAAGGTCATAAACAATTGCTTTGCGCCCTACATTCATAGTCGGACCTATGTCATTAACCATTTTGTTGCCAGGAAGGCTTGCAACGCATTGAGGTGCAATGTGTTGCTCTCTGGCAGCAAAAGGGTTTTTCCACAGTATATGCAACTGAATCCTCACATGTCTGTGATTTGATATTGATAGCCGCGCTATATACTGGGTAGTCTGCAATTGTGTGGAAGATTAGGTTTTTACCAATCAGCCCTAAATAAGGCAATAATAATAATAAAAAAATAAAATAAATCAACATTCAGGTTATGCCCAATGATGTGTGGAACAATGTGGTTTACGGAGTTGAAGCCAACCAGGGAATTGTGTTAGAAACCACAGATGCCAAACATCTGAACCAACAAGAGAACCATTTATAACTTCATCATTAAAGATTTGTAAAGAAAAAAAGAAGTAATATGGAATGCCCTTCCCCTCAGTACCCGACTAGCACCCTCTCTATCCACCTTTAAGACCCAACTTAAGACACACTTGCTTAAAGAAGCATATGAATAGCACTGTGAATATTCTGAACACAGGATACTTAAAGCTTGGCCCCCTGCAGACGCACTTACCAGAACTCCCTCCTACTGTCTCTGTACGTTCTCCCTACCTACCAATTAGACTGTAAGCTCCTCGGGGCAGGGACTCCTCTTCCTTAGTGTTACTTTTATTTCTAAAGCACTTATTCCCATGATCTGTTATTTATATTATCTGTTATTTATTCGATTACCACATGTATTACTACTGTGAAGCGCTGTGTACATTAATGGCGCTATATAAATAAAGACATACAATACAATACAATGATGAAAGTCTGTGTTGGCGAACTATTTGAGTAAAACGGTGATCATGGCTATATGTTTTTACAGTGCTTCCCTGGTTATGTTACTTAAGTGTCACTAGGGCCGGCACGGCACTCAAGGGGGGACGGTCACGGGACATCTTACTATTTTTGCTCGTTTTCTAACGTGATCACATTACTTCTGTTGGAGTAATCAGGAAGCCTAACCGCGATCATGGGATCGCTGCTGAAGTTATCACATGATCGGGATGCTGGCAATCTCCTGGCACTGTACTGCCGGCATCGTAACGGTTATGCACATGATTCTACGGAGGCAACTGAAGAATGAGGGTGCAAGAGTGTACTCCTAAATTGAAATTGATCGTCGGTGACTGGTTATGACGTTATGATGAGACTAGCATACATGTATTGCCTGATCCCTTCTCTGCAGCTCTGACACCACCATCATTTCCTCTCCTTAGAATTCTTCTGTGCGTTGTGTTTTCTAATGTTCTATTGTTCTGTGCTTTGGTATAGCAGTCAGAAGCATAAGCATGGGCAGTCTATAGATAAAAGCTTTCACCAAGCCCTTAATGGGCACTTATGTACATAAATGCCATGCAAATCTCCTGCAGTAATGTGCCATGTGAGACACTGATATCCTGCTGACGATTTTTTTTCTTCTTTCTTTAAGCTGCAAATTTATTTTCCAGTAATACATTTTGCTGCTACAAACAGAGGGAGAAGAAAGAAGCGCGTGCCTCATAGTGTGATTCGTTTTTTAAATATAAAATGTATGTATTTAAATACATCTAAAAGAAAGCCCATGCAGTAGGCAACTCCTCTACCTTTTGCCCTCAGAATTATGACTATTGCTGAGGCGTGTATTAGTCACCCAATCCTGGGTGTGTTGGCTTGTGATAGTGCAGGCACAGGGTTACCTGTTGCAGGCCTTTACTTCCAAAAGGGTGCTTCATTACCGCGGTGCTTTCTAAGCATTGATGGTCGCCTCCCATGGAGCTTCAACTCTCGACTAAGTCTGGCACTGCAGTTCTCTGCTCCTGCGGTCATGTGCACAATTGTGGAGCAATTGTACCTGATAGCACTCAGGTACACACAGATCTGACTCAACATGGCCGCCCCCATCCCTTTTTAAAGGCTTCTCTCTCATTGTCCCTCTTCATAGTCCCTCGTTCTTATTGGCTGCTCTCATGTCCATCACAGTCAAAAAGCACAATGGAGAGGAACCAGCCAGTGTGTGTTTGTGTTTGTGTTTGTGTGTGTGTGTCACATCACATCACATGGGGTTATACATATATAGATAAATACTGGGCAAACAAGTATAAAATAGAAGTCTATGACTTTGGAAAAGGAAAATACAGCTCAACCCCATTATAACGCGATCCGTTACAACGCAAATCCGCTTATAACACGATGCAAGTAGTGTGGCTCCCAATTTTTGTATTTATGAATACTTTACAACACGATTATTGGTATCTTAAATACTTTATTGTACAATGCATACAATTGTACATTATTTCTAACGCGATCCGCTTATAGCGCGATGTGATTCTTTGGACCCCAAGCACAGCGTTATAAGGGGGTTGAGCTGTACCCTTACAATGTAAATAAGGTAACCGCTTGTCTTCGGAGGCATCTCTCTGGTAGATTCACAGTCCCACTTGAAACTCCAAAGATAAGTATAACAGTCGTTCTGTTAGCTCAAGTAGAGGCACTGTAAAAAGTCTCCCGACAAATCTTTTAGCGGGGTACTTGATAGCCGGGATGAAGTTTAATGGCAAATATATTTATTATTAGGAGAATAATGGAGAGTCCTGTAGTTCCTGCATCTACCACTTGAAACTCCACCCAACTTGCGTATAACGACGACCGTGGCGACGTCACTGCTTAATACGTTGTTTGGCCCAACATGTATTGTGGATTAGCAACTTGATCCGTATTTAGGTCTTCAATGTGACATTACTCTACAGATCTGGTTATTTCCTCTGGTGTTTTTACTTACAGCTCTTATTTTTTTGTTATTTAATCCTGATGAATCATGCGCTAGGCATAATAATAATCATAATAATAATAATAATGTATAGTTAAGAATCCTACCTGTGAGGTTCTGCTATGACACAATGTATGGATGATACCAGGGAGTTTGTTCATTAAAGTATAAGAAAATCTGTACAGAATCGTCAGAAAACGGCAGACAATTTGATGTGATAAAAATTGTGAGTTCTTGCCATAGTCAAAACAATATGTATGTGCAAAACTATGCAACCAATATATACAACTAATGTGTGCGTACGTAATTCTGATTTCAAAGAAGTCAGATATGGTTATCCCAATGGGGGAAAAAAGGCTCCGAACTATAGATTTAACCTTTAGGATGCCATTCGGATGTACCTTGTATGCCAGGAAGGTTGGCAAGTCATGGACCCTTATGACACACAGGGTACGTCATAGCATTAATGCTAGTTTTCTTGGGGGAGGTTTGCATGGAGTAATAGACATTCACATCACTGAGGGTCTTCTCGCGACATGATGACTACCACAAGCGATCACGTGATGCCCATGTTGGAAGACCAGTGGCTTTCTGGCAGCGAAGGGTTAAATGCTGCAAAAACAAAATATCTCCAAATAAACTGCACAAGGATGGTGCCTGATTTAAATGTAGTGCAGCGGGCGAACTGCTTTAATGGGCAAGGTAACATTTGTGTATTATTATTTATAGTCAAAACCAAAGTCAACTGGTGTGAAATCTAACTTTTTCATAAACATATCACACACTTTGCAGGATTAGGGGATTGAAAGCACCCGCAGTTAACGGCAGAGAGAACATTCTTAGTTGCGATCAAGAGGGAGGTGAAAATGTTTGCATTTCAAATCCATGCTCTAAATACTGTTCTATAGCTCATTACTCACATGCTCCTGTCATCTTAGCCTCATAAACGCCATGTTGCCGTCTGTTGAAATAATGCAGGTATGTGGCCTTTGATCCTGTACCCACCGCTATACCCCATGGACTGCTTATTAGTGGGCTTAAGCTCCGCTGGGCATTGAGGACATGCATACCTCTAGGCTGAAGTGTAACCAGATTATAACTTCAGAGGGGATACATCAATAACACCTTTGGCACGAATACATTGGCACAATGTTCCTATTCAGCCGCAAAGTTCTTCAGTGGAAGGTTAAAATAATGCAGTTCTGTATCCAAACTGCCTTTTATATTCATTTTTTTTTACCTGATTTTCATGTTCCTAGTAGTTGTGAAATTTACATTGTTGGCAAACAAAAATTTGTGCAGTTTATACAAACACGGATAAATGTGTGTCCTGATCACATACATCATTTAATACTTAAAGCTGCAGTTCAGTCTATATCCTGCATGTGTGTTTTTTTTAATAAATCAGTTCTGTAGTAAGAAATAATACTTTTAGCATTTTCTGTTTTTAAAAAAACAACTTTGAAAGACCAATTTTCTTGTATTCTATTTTAACAAGCATTTGCTAAGGCACTGCCCCTTCATGGCCTGTCACAAACCCAGGCACACCCATTTGTCAGCACTGCCCTCCCTCTCTCTAAACGTGCACTAGCATCTGGTCACATGATCTTCCTCATACAGTAGTACATTCAAGGAAGCTGGAGAAAAGGGATCAGCCATGCATAGCAGCTCGGATAGGCGATTTCAAACTTATTACAGTGTTTATTCCATTCATTGCACGTGTATATAATGTAAAATTGTAATAATTCCATTTATAGCAAACGTGTATATATGAATATTATTTAGATGTATATGTATGTTACTGAAATGTGGAGTGAGTGTGTAGGTAAATACACACAATACACTTCCACTGCATATATATATATATATATATATTTATATATTATATATGTATGTATATGTGAAGTTATGTGAGTAAAAAAGCGACAAAAACCCTCCATAGCAAGGCAAATAGCAAATGGAAATATTACTGTATGCTCATTTGTATGTATATATATATTTATTTATATACACACACACTTCAAATACGGATAGTGATTCACGTAAATGATATATATATTCACTTTCTGGGAGTATAAGAGTGACTGTCCTGTTGTTCCTTTTTTTGTATCCATCATTGAATGGTATGCACCCTCTCTTTACGTTTATTTTATACTAGCTGAGAGACCCGGCGTTGCCCGGGATGTAATGTTCCCGCTCCTCTCTCTCTCCTCACCCCTCCCCCTCTCTCTGTTTGTCCCCCATTCACATCAATCCAGTTCCCCCCCTCCCTCCTTTACAGCTTCATGCAGTGTGTGTGCGTCAGTCATTGTGTGTGCGTCAGTCAGTCAGTGTGTGTGCGCGCGCGTCAGTGAGTCTGACGCAGAAACACAAACACACACACAGACTGACTGACGCACACACACACACACACACACAGTCAGTGTGTGCGTGTGTGTGTGCCTCAGTCAGTCAGTGTGTGCGTGCGGCAGTCAGTCAGTCATTCAGTCGGTGTGGGGGTGTGCGCGCGCGTCAGTAAGTGTGTGTGTGTGTCAGTCAGTGTGTGTCAGTCAGTGTGTGTGTGTGTGTGTGTCAGTGTGTGTGTGTGTGTGTGTCAGTGTGTGTGTGTGTGTGTGTGTGTGTGTCAGTGTGTGTGTGTGTGTCAGTGTGTGTGTGTGTGTCAGTGTCAGTGTGTGTGTGTGTCAGTGTATGTGTGTGTGTGTGTACCATTCATTGTGTGTGCGCGCGCGCGTCAGTCTGTGTGTGTGCGCGCGTGGGTGTGGGGGTGTGCGCGCGTGCGTCAGTCAGTGTGTGTGTGTGTGTGTCAGTGTGTGTGTGTGTGTGTGTGTGTCAGTGTGTGTGTGTGTTTGTTTGTGTCAGTGTGTGTGTGTGTGTGTGTGTCAGTGTGTGTGTGTGTGTGTGTGTGCAGCAGTCAGTGTGTGTGTGTGTGCGCGCGTCAGTCTGTGTATGTGTGCGTGTGGCTGTGAGGGGTTGTGTGCATGCGGCTGTGAGGGGTTGTGTGCGTGCGTCAGTATGTATGTGTGTGTGTCATTCAGTGCGTCAATCAGTCAGTGTGTGTGTGTGTGTGCGTGCGTCAGTCAGTCAGTGTGTGCGTGCATCAGTGTGTGTGCGTGCGTCAATCAGGGTGTGTGCGTGCGTCAGTCAGGGTGTGTGCGTGCGTCAGTCAGGGTGTGTGCGTGCGGCTGTCAGTGTGTGTGCGTGTGGCTGTCAGGGTTTGTGTGCGTGCGCCAGTCAGGGTTTGTGTGCGTGCGCCAGTCAGGGTTTGTGTGCGTAC
>NC_134486.1:245372596-245440096 GCF_040206685.1 Ascaphus truei
CGGGCAAGGAGGATTACATCAGCTGCCATAAATATGAAAGTGAATTATCTTGAATTGCAGGCTTTATGCAGCACCTATAATTATATTTAGAAATAAACCATTGTTAATTATAAAGTGATGGAAGTCGAGTTTGAGACACCAAGGTTTCACAAAGTAGATTTAGTTTTACTCAAGCACAGTACGCAATTAAATGGTTTATAATACCATGTGCCCCCCCCCCCCCCGAAAAAATAAAATTAGAATAAATCTGTACGCATGTAAAGAAATAAATAAAATTTCCGCATCATTTTGCACATGCATATTTCTGCACGCCTAGATTTTTCTGTGATCAATTTCCCACACATTTGGGAACGTGCCGTGTATTCAATGTCCACAGCTAGTACCTAAATCATATATTTGGCGCCCAAGGAGGGACAGTTGAGAGATCAGATATGCTTCTCTAGAGATTTACTCCAATTCTGTGTTTTCCTTACTGTGTTCTTGACCTGTGCTCATATTGGACATGGTCTCCTTTTGTGTAGGAATGCAATACACCAGGTTATACACGCTCTGTCATGGGGGTATCCAAATCCAACATAGTCAACCCCTTTAACTCCAATAGGGTGCAAATCCAAAAGACACCTCTGTTGAATTCTGATTTCACAATTCCATAACTATTTTGTTCCCATTGATATAAGCCGACCCCTGGTGTAAATCAGCTGCCAGGTTGACCGTTTTACAGAGACAGAGAAAAAACAAAAAAAAAATAAGTTTAGTTCTTTGCCTCAATATATAAACGCACCCATAACTTCCTTTTTCTAATACTTGCACACGTGAGTTATATCAATAGATCCAGGTGATTAATGACGGACGTAACGATACTAATTATGACCATCTTCTCCTACATTTGCGTGACAAATGGATATCTGTCCTTGGCACCTGTTACCCATGTAGTGTGTGGTACTGTTTGGTTTTTCTTTTTGCCACGATTACAAATGTGTGACTCTTATTATGCATAGTAGATGATATCACATGATGGTCTCATTTTTAATAGTCACTCTTTGAATACTTAGCCACGTCCCCTGAACCTTGCAGAACCCTCCAGAGAATGCCTTTGAAAGTGGCTCTAAAAGGATCCTGTTTATAAAGTTGTCAAGAGAGCCATATTTTAATCCCGTATCTGGCAAAACTGCCCTTATCTCGAGATTTATCAGCTCCATAGAACACATTTTGTACTTTTAGTTGGCATAAGTAATAACCCACCAATTAACTCCTCTTGTTGATGCTCTGGACAGACCCAGGAAGAGTCTTGACCTGTCCTAAACCCAATATTTTGTATTTTTAAAATCAAACTTTAACTACAATAACTAGCAAAGATGGCCGTGCTCGTGCTCCCATGTGGTTAAACATGTCTGATCTCCTTGCACCTGCTGTGCTAGGGCACTCCAAGGCTCCAGTGGACATACAGTAATTTGTTTTTTATTTGAATGCTGATCTCTGATGCACTCTGTCACTTTCCTGTAACTACATTAACTCTTGAAGCACCAGATTTGTTAAAAGATTTATGATATCACGCAAACAGTATTTAACTAAAGCAAACACCATAAAACTCATCGGGTCATGGTTGACCATAATAGCCATGGCCCTGGCTGTGAGTGAGAACCTTGTCTGTCCAAGTGATAGATATTCACGATTCCAGAGATTTATCTGAAAAAGATCAGTGAAATTTCAATTCTTGGCAACCAAGAAGTATTTAGCTTTATTATTAAAAAGTTATCGTTCCCTTTTATGGAATTCTCAACCACTCTTTAGATCTTATACGTTAGTTTACCATCCCATAGGATGAGTGATTTATATACAGTATGATTTTATATAGTGAGCGAAGACATCAACTAAACTTTGTGGCCACTTTGGGTGTGTTGTTTATTATTTTATTTATTTTTTTCCACACGTGTGTTTTCTCTCCACAGGCCAAATGCCATGACCTAACTTAGATCTGCCAGAAATTTCTGCCAAATCGATACAGCGCCCATCTTGGTGTTTTTTAATTTTTAACATTTTTTTTTTACGTGATGAGAATGAAACAGTACATCGCATTTACCAGATTCTTGATACAAAACATAAAATGTATTATTTTACAACTTGTAAAATAAATTGGTAACCACGGTAACAAACAGCACTAGTACAACAACAACCTGTAGACTTACTTTGCCATCCAGGTGGCAGTGATAATTATTCACTGCACAATAGGTTTTTGATTAGTTTTTTACAGTATCTACAATGTCAGCATAACTGTTCATACATCACGGCCTTCTAGAGCAGGGGAGGACAATTGGATGACAAAATCCACATTTATGGCTTTTCAAAAGTAATTTTGCCTGTGTTTAATTCTGTGTTCTGAATCTTTGTCCTATTAGGTTTAATGCCTCGACACACAATGTGATTTAAAAACATTAGGAAAACGCTATATTTTATATCAATGCCTGCTAGTTATCACTTGCCTAATTTCTTTTACTACCAAAGGACAATCCCTCCCAGGGCCAAAGTTAACTAATTCCAGTAGCATGTTTAAAGTGTTTTATATATCTGGGTTAATTTACTTTTTATCACAGTCTGACCCCTAGAGAATTATAATTATTTTGAAGTTGGGCTGATTTCCGCTGTCTCCTCTTTTTTGTCTGATGTTACTATTTCATTGCTGGCAGAACCCGAGCCCTGATCTCTCCTTCCCCTATCTTTATTAGCGCTCTAATCTGGACAGGTTGTGATACGGATAGAGAAAATATCTCTAAATAATAAACAATTTAGTAAATAACATTTTATAATAAATAATAAACAATTAGTTAAATAATAAACAATTAGTTAAATAACATTTATGTAACTCTTCTTCAGAGGGTCCACACCAAAGTGTCCCAATGTCTGGTGGTGTATTAAAGTGCAGGTGACGCTCAGCGGCTCTTGTTACCTTCTATCTCGGGGTGTTGGCATCTGTGCAGGCTGATGCAGTGAGCAATTGAAAGAAGGGAGGCGCCAATAACTTTATTTACAACAGTCCAACACATCGTCTTCTTCGGAATGTTTAGACTACATTCCCACATTCCCAGATGAGCACACATCTTTCCTGTGCTGTCACTTCATGGCAATACAATTGCCTTTGCGAATGGCTGCTCCTACCTCCACTGGGGCTCGTTGGCAAGGTGCCCTCATGCTTGAGGCTGTACACCATATCCCCCTAACATAGGTTAGTGCTTCCCTCTTTTGAGGACAGCTGGGAACCTATCCCTCTGGCAGCTGTGGGGTGACACTCTAAGGAACTATCACTGAGAAGCCTATAGTGGAGCGCTTCTCTGACGGTCATATAGGGGGACCCTATAATGGAGAGTGACATTTCCCTGTCTGGAAAATAACAAAGGGGCTTCTACCCTAGTTACTTACTATAAACTGTATACATATCTACATGCGAGACCCTCCCCCTCTATCCTCCCAACACCCCCTCCTCTGGTTCCTCCTGGGATCTAAGGGTGGAGGGTGGTTATTTATAATATTTCTCTCTACGCCGTCTCTGGGCAGAAGAAGGGCGTGCTTAGCCTATGCCAAGTCACCCTACATCAGATGACCCTTCCAGCATATTCTAGACAAAGGTGTGGCCCGGCACCTGCCTGATCACTTTGCAACATACTTGCAATATACAGTACTATGTAATGGCCATTACTAAAATGAACTCTCGAACTCCTTTTTAACTCTTTAGATTAATTAGGATCCTACAGGAGTGCTATCTATATCTATCCATCCTTCCTTCCTTCCTTCCTTCCTTCCTTCCTTCCTTCCTTCCTTCCTTCCTATACAGAAAACAACATATCACTGAGGACAAGCCACAAAACATGTAACTTATTCTTGCATTGATTTATTTAAGCACAGACGAGATTTCATTTTTTGTTTCTGACACTTTAAATTTATTATTCAGGAATCTTAATTTTGAAATTTAATTTTTCTTCCAAAACAAATTAGGTCTTTACCAGTAACCTGAAATAGACTGTAAATCACTATAAATATAAAATGTCCTCACAGACCATTTTCACATTTGGCACATCCCTTTTATATAATATTAGCCCATTACAGCAGGGGCGCACAAACTTTTGTTGCGGCGCCCTCCCCCCCCCCCCCCCCCCCCCCGCCTTACATTCTCCATTGGCCGCCCCTCTCCTTAACTTGCGCGGCATCAAATGATGCTGCGGGGGTCGTGTAACGTCGTGACCCGTGGCGTCATTTGACGTCACGTTATCAGGGCAACTGTGATGTCACGTGACCTGCGGCATCATTTGCCGCCGCGTTGCCATGGTCACGCGTGCTGAAGCCGGCTGAATCCCGGTAGGTAGAGGTTGCACAGGACTCGCGCGGTCCCCCGGCATTTAATTTAAATGCCTGGGGGGAGAGTGCGGGACCTCTGCAACCGCCCCCCCATGGGGGTTGCGCCCCCCCAGTTTGCGCACCGCTGCATTACAGTATTTAACTCTAGAAAGAAACCGGAAATGAAACCAAATTTATCCGATGTCCTAGAAATTCCATAGTAAGAAAACAGACTTCACACAATACATAGGAAAGAAACCTTTAAAAAAGGTTGGAAACAAAACAAACAAACAATTTGTTGTATTAATGAGCTCCTAATGTGATGCCACCGTGGCTTTATATCGTTGTTGTACATATTTAGGACGTCCAAGATCTTAGAAACATTCAAACAAATATGCTTGCTTTCATTTTATACATTAAAATAAGGTTCGCTTTACTTAAAATATTATTTCAGAACTGTTTTTCATGTCTAACTACTACAGTTTATCAATCTTTGCAGCAAATTCAAATATTTCTGGACCCTAACTTTCAGGAGAATGCTCTGCAGTGCATTTGTGAGCCTCGAGAACCCCCCACCTCCCTCTGCAGCACATAAGGAATGTGAAGGGGGTGTAGAGCTGAACTCCATTTAGCGCTTGGTTCAGTTTAATTAGACAAAACTGAAATTCCGTCTATTCAGACATTTAAGCAGAATTGCAAGTTTACAAATAAAACCAATGGTGCACAAGTCGGTAATTTAGTTCTCATTATTTTTGCACAAGTTACTGTAAGGGATCGGGGGACACGCGCCTTACAGCGGGTACCCGTCACCCCGGCTCCCAGTACTGCCGCACGTCCCAGGCCCCCTCCCCGCCGGCTCCTTACCCACTCCGGTCGGGCGCCGCTCCGGTCCTCCGCGGCACACGCCGCCTCCGCCCACACGCTGCCGGGGCACGCACGCGCGGGAGTGTTACAGGGCGCGCGCACACCCGTTCTCTTCTACACTCCTCCTGCAGCCTTGGCTCCACCTCCCATCAGCTGGAGGCTATTCCCACTAGGGAACACCACACCAGGCATCTGAACCTATCCCTGGGGCCGCTCAGTCAAGCCCCCGCTCCGCCTCTTGCTCCCATTGGTTCTCCCGCATTTATAGTTCCTGTCTGCCCTCTCGTTCCTCGCTCTGCATAGTTTTCCTGTGGCTCTTGTAGTACGGAGGTCTGTGCCTGGCTCTCTTGTGTGTTGCAGCTCTCGCTCCAGTCCCTGCCCTCATTTGATACCCTTGGATTTGATCTCTGCTCTCGTTAGACTTCGTGTACCTCGCTACTCCCTGGACTTGGATTTGGACCTCACTACGCTGCTCTCTCCTGCCCTTGACCTACGGCTTTCGGATCTCTACCTTCGGACCTCTGGCGCCCCGGACGCGGCAAGTATCAGGCTAACCCTTTCTCACCAGACCCGGCAACGTATCTTACCACACTCCGGGCACACCCTCACTGCTGTGGGTGCGTGTTATACCCTTACCCACCTCAGTACTGGGGACTGGCCAGGTCTGCGAGCAGTCAAGCGTTAGTTATACTGCAGTACAGACACATTCTCGCTTTCCGACGTTTCGCTTTTCGACAAGCGGCATAGCTGACGCTTTTATAATACATAGAAATGGACAGTTTTGCGACGACAACAACATGCCTTATCCGACTCCCATATCCAACTCTTTATAAATATATACCAGGGGCAGAGAATGGGTTTCTCTTCCCGATGATTCTGTAGCCAGCGCTATTTTCAAGAACATGTTGCGTCGGGTAACAGCACCGCCTGTATGACATGTTTACCTGTCACTTTTTTTTACAACATTATATCTTTTTTTTTCCTGTTGACACTTGACCTTCTGGTAATGTGTGACCTTTTGTTGTAATTTTTGCATCTGTCTGGCTCACTTTTGTGTGCGCTTAAATTCTCTACCTGATCTTTTCTATCTCATTACATTCCTTACATTGTTGCAAATATAAAAAACGTATCGGTCGCCTTGGACGGTGCAAATTGACAGGCATTGTACTTTTTAACATGTTACAATATGGAACAGTTTGTATTTGATTCGTAGGAGTGAGAATACAAATACCCCTTAGGACTTATCACACTAATATACCAAGTCCCCTATTAACTTATTGCTGCTCACGGCCCAGACCTCCGTGTATGTTTTCTCATTGACTGTGTCGGCTCCTAAGGCCTGGGTCCCGCTGCATCCGATGGCGCGCACAGGAGCCTGCGCGCCACTCGCCAGCTCCTGATGTCTTGCCGACCCCAGTCCCCCCTCACTGCCAGGCTCACTACACGCTGTGACGCGTCAGCCAGCAGGGGATGCAATAGGATTGTAATCCCGAGCGGCAACGCGTCACTTGGTGTGGCAGTGAGCCAATGAGGAGGGGAGATCGCCTGCAGGGGAGGTGGACCTTTGAATTTAGACTTCAGACTTCAGAGGAGCTCTGCACCGACCTAGTTTCTTGCTCTGCCTGTGTCCCTTTTGCCCAGTGCATAAATTAGCAATGCGGACACCCTCCCCCATACTTCCCCTCTCCTTGCAGCTTCTCTGTCTGCACAGCACTCCCCCTTAGCGCTCGGGGGGGATATTAATGAGGCTGGCACTGCCCGTCTCTACTTGCCTTTCATGAGTGGCGGTGCCTGCTGGTTTGATCTGGGATGTTCAGAGAGATGCAGAGCCTGGGAGGGGGAGGGGGGGGGATGAGGGGGCTGATTCGGAACGCTAACAATGCCGCGACCTGTGTTCACCGGCAGTGAAGAGTTTAGACAGGAGTAGGAAACAGTGCTGTGAGCTGCTTTGTTTTGACCCTGCCCCCTGTCATGGCCACGCCCCAACCCGTTTTGGCCACGCCCCCCCCCCACGCAAAAATGCTCCTTATGGACCGCAGATAGCATGAAGTGCCTCTCAACGCGCCGCCTGTATGCAGTGCGGGCGCGCTGTCTGAGGCAGTGGGGCCTTAGCCTTAGGATTACCGTCGGCGCCTAGCTCCATCTGCTATCCCAGTCTCATGATCTTGAGCACATATCTCTTCCTTCCTATTGACGGACGCTGTTAATGTAGACGACTTTATCGACTATTTAAGCGCTGTATGTACCTTTTTAATTAACTGCTGTAATTATTGATGTGCATTATCCCCTCTTTCTTTAATTGGTAAGCTACGTGGATTACTGCATTAGTCTGATATTAATTGTTATATTCTGTATTCTGTATTTCAGCATAGCATCTCGTGATTGCGCTTTAGCAGTTGCGTTCCCCGAATCCCCAATGTTTTTCAGATCTTTGAGTTTGTCTGCATTTATAAGATTATGTTGCATTATTACCCCAGTTGCTTTCTGTTACTCTGTTTAAAATGATTGGTTACACTCGCTCTTAGAGACCAGTATTTTTGATACAAGGTTTATAACCAGCTCGCTGCACCTTACAATTCTGATTGTTTACACAAGTGTTGGGTTGCTTGATAACCAAGGAACTCGCCCTGGGCCCCTGGTTTCGCTGGCTTTTACCAACCAGTCACTTCCGTTTTGGACATATATATATGTTGGTGGTTTTCATGTTTTTGATCCAGATGAAAGTCCAATAGCAAACCGAAATGTTGATGTCATAGCTTTGGACTACAATATATTCATCTTTTTTGTACTATATCATGTGTATGTGTATATATGTGTATGTATATATACCAGTGGTCGACAAATCACCAAAAAATCTACTCGCCACCTAGAACCACACGTGTGCTGCTTGGACCAATAGGAGCTCGCCACGATGTTAAATCCACTCGCCCGGGGCGTGCAAATAGGTTTGTCGAACACTGTATATGTGTGTATATATACACGCACGCGCGCGCTGGTGTTCAGCGTTCAGGATTTATTTGTAAAACTAAATCTGGAAATACTTTAGGACACATTCAATTCTATACGGCTTTGGAGTTTTAACACGACAAAAATATTGAGTGAATTGACAAATGGTGTAAATCAATAAAAACTTGTTTTAAACACAATCTGCTAACTTATCGGTGAGATTGCTAAATACTGAAAATGTGGGAACACTAAGCATAACATTTAATTTTGTTATTAAAACATTTCTCTGGGCTTTCTGAGTTGGTTGCTTTTATTGTTGTAGTATTGGGTGAATGGAAACCTTTTCCCTAGAACAGTGGTTCCCAACTCCAGCCCTCAAGTCCCCTCCCCCAACCGGTTCAGGTTTTAAGGATGTCCCTGCTTTAGAACAGGTGGCTCAATCAAAAGGATTGAACCACTTGTTTTTAAGCAGGAATAGCCCTTACCTGACTTGGTAGCATTTTAGGAGTGGAGCTGGGAACCACTGCCTGAGAATATCACCTCATGCATGCTCAGAACATCTGCCCTTTATTCCCACTGACCCTGGGTGTCCTTTCTATTTCCACTTCTTCGGTTTTAAGCTCCTTCGAGCAGAGACCTCCTGCCCTATTGTTATTGTTCGCAAACGGCTAATCTGTTTTTGTGTTTGTCTGGCCCCCACTGTACTGCTTTGCGGTACATGGCACATTACAAATAAATGATCATAGATTAGGGTCTGTATTTACGAAGTGTTGCTATTCTACAAGACACCTTCAGGTGGTGGAAGACCCCTTTTGGCCCATTTGAGTGAATGGGTTGTGACGAGCCTTCCAGCACATGGAGTAGAAATCCAAAGGAAAAACTCCAACGCACAGCCAGAATAGAGTGGGTCCCAAACAAAATGATAAAATAGAATCTTTATTGGTCCATAATATACATATTTATCAAGTACCAGTGGGTACGAAACGCGTAGGAGGGTACTTACCTCCGGAGTAGCACTGCTTAGTAAGGATGTCCCGAGATGGTATGCAGGAAAACGGTGAAAATGTTACTTCACTGGAAGAGGAATGGAACAACGCTTATCAGAGGACGTGGAGGCAAATACAGGTCAGGAATTCAGAACTGTTTGGGATAGGCATACGGCAGTCAGAAATGTGCCAACCAGCTAAAGATTTGGGCTTGAGGCTTTATTGTATGAAGGAGAATGGGCAGGCTTAAGTGGGCCATGTTTTTTCGTAACAGCCAACGCATAGGAATTGCTTTGTTTGGAATGTGCCGATGAAAGGACTTCTAATTTTTAAATGCTTCGTTTTATAGTAAATATTGGTTGCCATGTGTATGCGAATTGTGAAAAACCAAAAAACTTATTTTACTGACTGGGAGAAGATATTTTTGCCTACATTGACACTGTTTTAATTGGGGTGGGGAAAAAAATATCTTGCATTTTGAATTCTCATCCCTTGAGTTAGAATATTCACAGGATGATTTAGATCAAAAAGTTGTTTTGTGATCGGGTTTTTTGACCTTTTTTGTTTTGCTTGTAGAACTTCTGCAGCAAATGTTGGATGTGGGGTCTGGAATATCCTTGTGACAGTTGCCATAGGCACTTCCAAAGGGAATCTGCTGGGGTTCAGATTATCCTCTATTTTGCCTGGGAGAGAGCAGAAACCCGTTGCTGATCTGGACTGAAAAGTCAAATGAGAGTTACATTAACAGATCGTAGACCTGTATATGGTATTCTGTTGGTTTTGTCTGCTGTTCTTTTGTTGATCTGAAGGGACATCAGGTCTCTCCCGTGCACGGGGTGGGTCGTGCATCTAGACAGACAAATGTCATAACATCAGTGGCCAATTTGTCTTCATTTTTTACCCCATATTTCCTGCATGGCCATAGTACCAACTGTGTTTTCTACCTTTTTATTGATTCTTTCTCAGCAAGTGAAGTCTTGCATGTGCCGCCTTATTTTCTCCACTAATAAGGTTTGTGAGATTTATTCACTATTGCTCCTTGCCTGAGCGCCAGTTATTTAAGGGCACGGGATAAGACGAAACAAGAGCAAAGCAATGTATTCCCAACATTTAGGCTACAGTTCTGAACACAGCTGTAAACGGAACAACAAAGTGCAAGAGGGCCACCTTGGATGTATACTTTGTGGACAGAGCAGTGATAGGTTGCACTCACATAGGCAACTTAAAGCTGCAGTTAAGTCTTTTTTTTATTTAATTTATTTTTTTACTTCAATAGTTTAATGTGTGCAATCTCTAATTACCTAAAGAACTGTATAGCTGCAGGTCAATTCGTTCTCCATGTATTGATCGGCGAAATTTGGTGACATAATTAGTGAAGGGATCTGTTTATATTCTGCTTCTGTCTCTCAGTGGAAGCTCATGAATATTCATGAGCACTCCTGCACTGACATGTGCTAGACTCTAGAGGGAGGGCAGGGCTGATAAAGGGGTGTGCCAGGGCTTGTGACAGGACATGAAGGGGCAGTGCCTTAGCAAATGCTTGTTAAAATAGAATACAAGAAAATTGGTCTTTCAAAGTTGTTTTTTTAAAAACAGAAAATGCTAAAAGTATTTTTTCTTACTACAGAACTGATTTATTAAAAAAAACACACATGCAGGATATTGACTGAACTGCAGCTTTAAAGACTGCTCATGGATTGGTGAAGTGTTCCATCAGTTCTGGGCAAGCTATGCAGAAAGCCTCCACTCTCGCGTTTCTCATGTCCGAGCTGCCCCCTGTGAGACATCTAAGGCCGCGATTATAGTGCGTTCGACGCGAATCAAATGCGGTGCCTCATTTGGGCCAGCCATTGTGCGCTTATCTGAGGAAGAGTGACCGCGCAGCAGAATTTTGAGCCGACAAATTTTTGTTTTTTCCGCGTCACATGAGCGGTTCAGCCAATGAGGGCGAACCAGCCTCGTGACATCACGGCCACGCCTCCCCATCACAGTGCAGAGATCGCTCGAGCGACTGGCGCGTGACGCCATGCGCTCCATCGCGTGCGCCTCTACTAAATGCCTAATAGAAATGTCTTGTCACTCCTGCTTTCTTGCCGGATCACATCCGGCTCCTCACAGCTGACCGATAATGTAGTACATCTGTCAGTAGGATCTGGCGGTCGCTATGCATTCCTATACCTGCAGCAGTCTCAAAGTAGTTCTGGATTTACCCCAATCCTAATTCGTGATCCTTATTCTTAATTAAAACTTTTTTATTTATTATTATTAGTTAAAGCTACTAGTATAGATCCAGGGTATAGGGATAGTAAATTAAAACTATAGAACTGGAACAACAAAAGCTGTGATTTATTAAAAGCAGATAACGCAGCAAGGGATAAGACTCCAGCACCCTTGTAAAAGCACACATGCTAAATATTTGGTTAAGACTCAAGCTGCAAAACGGGCTTTGTGTTAAAATGGTGGTATTGGGAATAACAATATACTCTACCTGTCTGCAGGGCCCTCTAAAATGAGCAATATGTCCCCCAAAACCATCGCACTACACCTCCAATTACACTGCCACCACCAAGAATAATCTCCGGACCCTCCGGAGTCCTTGATCTCTTTTTTACTAGGAAAAATATGTAATTAACAAAAAACCCAACGTTGCAAAATGCATCCTAAAATGTGGTGAATCTCGTCAAAAAGGTACTTGGTTCAAATTAGAGCCCAAAGTGTTTTACATTTTAGATTTAATAAACGAAAAAGTGGTACAGTGCTTGGTTACAGAAAAATAATCTTGCAGAAAACAGAAAGTATATAAATGCAGACGGTTCATAAAATAAACGATAAAACATCAGCCTAAATAAATACGTTACCAGCTATTAGACTCGGAGGTTGTGAGTTTTTGGAATATGAGAATTCATGTTTGGAGCAGCCAGCTCCGCTGTACTGTAAACCTTCTGGTGTTGTTTTTTATTTGTAAACACTCTAAAGTGGTGGAGACGCTATAGGGGATGATGTGTATCAAAGCAAAGCATTTAATTGCTACAGGGCCTTTTTTTCCTGGAGAAATCTGGTGCAAGGTTTCTTACTGTGTGTTTTACAGCCAAGAGACTTTGTAGACCTGTCTCGGCTTTATTCTATATTGCTTTTGTGATCCAGGATGCGCCAGCAAAGAGACCCTTTTTGTTCTGAAGTTTGCACTTTTTCGTTCTTCTGTTTGGGTCACATTGTTTAGAAATGTTACCAAGATAAAGTTTGTCATTCTTTTTTAGTTCGGTCCTGCTTGTATCTAACTTCACCTTTGAACTATTCACGTCTTCTATTTCAGAATGGACAAAGTTTCCTGGTGCTGGATGAACAAAGGTTTGCCAAAGATATCCTCCCCAAGTACTTCAAGCACAACAACATGGCCAGTTTTGTGAGGCAACTGAACATGTGTAAGCTAATGGAAGGTTTTAAAGCTTTTGTTTTTTTAATTTTTATTTATTTTTTGCCTTGTTTATGATCCATAGATATGCGAGTAAAGATGTAACTAGCCTTATTGTTATAACATAATATATCCTGTTTCCACGGGGTTTAATGGTAGTGATAGCACAGATAGCATTGGGAACAATTACGCCTATTTTTTTCTGTTTTAGTGCTTATTTCTTCCCTTAATTTTGGTCTCTGTTAGATGGTTTTCGGAAGGTGGTTCATGTTGACTCTGGTATTGTGAAGCAGGAGCGCGACGGACCAGTGGAATTTCAGCACCCGTTCTTTATTCAGGGGCAGGATGAGTTATTGGAGAATATAAAGAGGAAGGTAAATGTGTGGTTTATTCGTCCAACCCTAAGCTTCCAAGTACAAACCTGTGTTTAGAGAGCTCTTCAGAACCCAAAATTAGTTTTAAGCTAGGCACAGTTCAGCATAACGATCCCGGTGAAAGGAATGTGCTACCCAGTGGGGACGCAAGAAGAGAAACCAAGAAAGGAAGAAAAAATAGTGTAATGCGTGTAAAAATATATTCACGCGTTTTGTGGGACATTGTTCCAAGAGGTTTTCATTAATTTAAAATATATATATATATTTTTGCATTTTTTATATTTTTGTAACTAATGTTATATAAACACTGAATATACATTGAATATCTCATGAAGGAAAGAAAACATTGACACTCCATTGGAAAAGCTGTGTGGGTTATTAAATAGTGCACAAATACTGATCTATTAAGTGTATGTAAAAAATGAAGTGCCACTAGAGCGCTGTTCACTCTGTGTGACCAATTGACATCCAGAATAAGGCCAAATGGCGAGTGACCACAACCGTGAACTGGCGTGACAAAGGCTAAATAATGAAGAGAAAAAGAGAGCGCACAACTACGAATATAAAAAGGTGTATTTTCAACCAACCCCAATCAATCCCAGATTGTTTGTGTGCCTCCTCCTAATAGGGACAATTTGGAGTGGACACACAGTGGCCGGTGTCCTGTGGCTCCTAATTATCTGGAGATTCCAACTTCCCCAGTGCACTCGTTACCCTTTGTTAAGGACTTATGTATTCTTGAATTTGCCTGAGTGCAAAAACCTTTTTGAGTGACGTCTTTGAGGGTCGTGCAACTGTCCTCACTGAGGGGATCTGTTTCGTCCGGGGTTTGTTGCATTCTCAGAGTGACTTGCTGGTTTGCTCGTGGGATGATCGAGGAGAACGAAGATGGCATAAAACCACACCCATGGGCGACTGCCACTGAGCCGTGCAGTCCTGCATATAGTACAACAGACAGGCACAGTCTTTGTACTATATGCATTTGACCTTTTACCTTTTTTATATTCATACTATGGTTGTGTGCGCTTTTTTTTCTAATTGAATATCTTCTACACGTTTTTGTATACTTGTTTTTAGTATGTATAAAATGTAACACATACAGAACAGCGCTAGAGTTTCTTGTTTTTTTGTTGTTGTTTTTACATCTGCCGTACACCATAAAGAGCAATACATATATTTGGTCCTCACCCGCCAGCAACAATATCTATTTATCCTTTTTTAATGTCGGGTTTACAACTACATAAATCAGAATAACTCCCATCTTTCTTCCCTTCAAGTACAGGGATAAAAAAAAAAAAAGTATTGCATTGCATCTGCCCTTATTTAGTCTATCCCGTCCTTAATGTGTTAATAGTGTAAATTATGGCATTGACCTAACATCTCACCCACCCTGTTTCACTTTTGCCTGGCAGTAGAAAAAGAAATGTATAAAGTAATTTTATGGACTTTGTCATGTTCAGTCTTTCCTCCCCAACCCCCCCATCTTATCGCAGGTGTCCTCCAACAGACCGGAAGAATCCAAAGTGCGACAGGAAGACATAACTAAAATTTTAAGCAATGCTGCGAAGGTGCAGATCAAACAAGACACCATTGATTCGAGGCTGTTCTCCTTGAAAAGGTAATTAACGGAAAAAAATGACTTAATATGTTATCTGTGTGGTTGCTAACGAACATATTTGGGAATAACTTTGATTTGACCTTCATGTGAAATGACTTTTGGAGACCCCAGTTGCCACTCTGTGTGTAGCACAGTCTGGTTGCCATGCTCAGCCTGCCATAGGTCTTGTTAAACTACTGATCTCACAGGACAATGCATAAAGTACAACATGATACTGCACACTCCCTTGGTCGAGAGGATTTAAAAAAAAATATATACAAAAATACACTCATAAAATATACATGTACAAAAATATAAAATGTGACCTAAAGTCAAAACATGCATTGGCATCCTACCCATAGAAAAGTGGCTGCCTGTGGTCCCCCTTGCTTGATCTTCCTTAAACCATGCTGGCCCGGGCAAACCATCTCACGATTCCCCTCGGGCCCCCCCAGCTGCAGACACCCCTGGAGTCAGTCATGCGCGCCACCTACAACCTGCGTCATATAACGTCATTGTGATGTACGGCGGAACCAGAAGTGTGTGTGTCCAAAGCCATTGCCAGATTTCCTCTGCTCCCCTGAAGGCTGATTCCGCTCCATAATTCTGATTCCATTTCTATGCTTCACAATATAATAAGCAGTATTGCACAAGTATATAATAAATAAAAATAAATCCAGTGATCTAAAATACCAAAGGAATAATAAACATTAGAAAAAAACCATCTCCGGAGCAGACAACGCACAGGGAAAATAAGACCACACCACATGGGGGGAAATTAACTCTCCACAGTTATTGCAAGGGTCATGCACAAGTCATACAAACTATTAGAAAATCCCCCAATATAACTACACCATCACCACCCAAGGGCTACATTGCACGTTACCCCACCTCCCGACTGTAAATATGTATTTATTTTGTGAACACGGTGAGTGAAGACTTAGCAGGGGTTTGATTTATTCTTTCTACCATCTTTTGTGTGTGCAGCAAGAGTTTGCACAGGCTGTCTTCCCTTCCTGTTCTCTTTGTTGGCTCTCTGAAGACGGGATGGGATAAGGTTAAAGAAAACACTTAACTGACAAACACTCCACCATTCAGAGGCGCTTAAGAAATAGAATTTTGTGATACATTTTCAGAGAGAAACAATAAGCCAAAATCTTTGCTTTTAGCATAGTTAGATCTGTTTAAGGGAGCAAATGAGATTGTTAATTTGGTTACAGTAGACTTCTTTTGGCCAGCTTCTTGGGGTTGCACCTTTTCCAGCAATGAATGGCATTTCATCAGCGGAACTTGTACCTGCGAACTGGACTTTGTGAAGTATGGATGGGAAGGCAAGAAATCATTAACCCTGTTGGTAGAGGCCATTCAATCCAGTCATTCCTTATCCATTTGTGTGTCCAAAGGCGAGTCCCCTGGTATGCCCCCATGATGTCAGGGGACTTGCCTTTTGGATCACCCAACAAGGTTAAACTAGTGGGTAATGTGTTGCAAACATTTGACTGTTGCAGAGAAGGGCTAAACATTGAAAAACATTTGTTGAAAGCCCCAGCACCGCTACTTTTGGTATTATTCTATTCTTTTTATTATTCCCTTTTTGTGTCCACGTAGGTGGGACATGTCCTGGAGCAGAATAACTGCTTTCTACTTTCAATCAGGCTGGGCAACGCTTTTCATCATGGCAAATTGACTTGGGGGGATGGGGAGGGGAGTCTGTCTTCCAATTCATAAGCTCATCAGTAATTATTATACCGCTGAATTTGTCGCAGTGGGTGTATTGTATGCGCAGTTTAGCCATGATGGCACACTAGACAAGCATTTACTTTGCTGTCCTCTCTTGCAGGGAAAACGAAGCGTTGTGGAGGGAAATATCAGATCTACGTACAAAGCATTCCCAGCAGCAACAAGTTATTCGGCAGGTAAATGGACACTTCAAAAGCTTATCTATGTATAGATTTCTGCACATCCCTCTGTGATAGGCTGCGCGGCCTGTCGCTCACCCAATCAGTGGGAGGGATGTGCATCATCACTGGCTGTCTGGGTGAGTGACAGGCTATTCAGCGAGTGAGGATGCACATCCCTCCTCCTCTGTGATAGGCTGAACGGCCTATCACTCACCCAGGGCAGCAAGTGAGTTTGCAAATCCATCCCCCTCTATGATGGACTGATCAGTCTGTCACTCACCCAGGAACAGCTAATGAGACTGCACATCCTTTGTAATGAGACTGCACATCCTTTGTAATGAGACTGCACATTGACTGTGTAACATATGAAGTGTCTGTAGAGTTGAAATTTGAGTTTAATTGGAGGTGAAGAATATAAGAACTGGACTCTGCACTTCATCAACCCTGCAACTGTGAGAACTTGGCTTTCTAAATGCTCTGGCATCTAAAAACAAACCTTCTAAGCTGCAGTGTAACATTCAATAATACACTGCCCTCCAAGGTCTCATTTATACACCTGCTCTTTCACCTCCTACTACTCATCTCCTCTAATACCTGGGAACTCTCTCCTAGTACCTCTCTCCCTGCATCTCTTTATGTCCTCCCTATTGCTTCTTCTGGTTGTTGTTGTTGCCTCACTCCTTTGTAAACTTTATTGTTCTCCCCAACTTCCCCACTCTCATCCTTCTACCCACATCTCTTCCTCTCTCCTTCCCTCACCTATGCCTGTGCCTAGACACTGCACCTCTATTTACACACATCTTTCCCAACAACTTCTACACCTCTCAATAAAAAGCGCCCCCACAAATCCTCTATTCACCCTCTCTCTACTCCTCTTCCTCCTTGCTGCTGGGGTTATCTCTCCTAATCCTGGACCCAGCCATATACACACCTGCTCTCACCCACACCTCACTGCCCCCTTCCTCCCTGCTAATGCTGTTAACCCATCTAATTTAATACCAACCAACATTAAAATTCACCTCTCAAATGTAGCATCCCCTGCACTCGTGGCTACTGTCCCACACCCACTGTCGCTCCTACCAACCATTGTGGCCAAGCACTGCCATCTACTGCACTTAGTCTCCCAACATACCACTTAGATTGTAAGCTCTCCGGGGCAGGGATGTCCTTTCCTATTGTCTGGCTTGGCTGTGCTTATTGTATTATTCCCTGTACTGTTTTTGTAAAGCGCTGAGCACACTGTCAGTGCTATGTAAAGACATACATTCATACCCCTCTGTGATAGACTGAGCAGTCTCTCACTCCCCCAGCAGGAGGAGACAGATGAGTAGGAGAGGAGGGAGTATAGTATGCACAGAGAGGAGCAGACACAGTAAGGGCCGTTTTATAGTGGCGCGTGCGCAGATTTTTAGTTGGCTGACGGATAGAAGGGCCGCGCAGGGCAGGGAGAGGGGAGCCAACAGACAGCGGCCAAGATGAAGAAATTCGTCTTTTCGTGTGTGTGTGTGTGTGTGTGTGTGTGTGTGTGTGTGTGTGTGTGTGTGTGTGTGTGTGTGTGTGTGTGTGTGTGTGTGTGTGTGTGTGTGTGTGATTGCACACACAAAAAAAATTATTAAACTTTTATTTTTTTTTTTAATTTAAAAAAATCTTACTTACACTCACACAACATATACACGCACATACACTGACCTGCAGCTCTCGGCTCTATATACACGGAAAGCATGCGGCACGTGCGTTCGCATAGGAACGCACGGCCACATGCTGTATAGAACGGGCATAAGGCAGGGAGTGCAAAGTGGAGCCGGCCATGATTGAGGAGAAAGTAAGGTGGGGAAAAGAGGGACGAGACAGCAAGGCATTACAGGAAGGGATGAAAACAGTCATGTTTAATAACCTTTCAGATTTCCTAGATCGGCTGGGTACAGCTAGTTTAGTATAAAATTTGTGCCATGAAATTGGGTACCTTTTAATATTTTGTATGTGAGTTCTCTGAAAAAATGTATATCAAAGAACATATACATTGTGTGTGTTCTCCCCCCCCCCCCCCCCCCCCCACTCATTTTTCCACTTCTTATAATATGTTGTGCACTTGGATGACTTGCTGACCAGTGCCTAAGAATTTATAGTGTATAATCCTGGGTGGATTCTGCTGCTCAAAAGTATTGGGGGCATGGGAAAAAATTGCTCAAAATAGCACTTGATGTTTATAATATCGTCATTTATAGAAGTAAAACTCAAAGTGCATTTTTCTCAAGAACTTACTAAATGCACTTCCTGACTTGGAATTATTGGCCATTAACGCCCTGTTCTAAGGAGATTACTATTCTAGGCTAAATGTAGGCTTATTTTTTTATCTTTCATAAAGATACACTTTTGTAGTCATATTGATTTTTATCAGCATGATCGTCTACATTCTTTTGCTTTTACTGCAAGTTTATCATAAGGAAATTGTGTGTGTTTGTTTATATGTGTGTTTGTGTATGTATTCTCTCTCTCTCTCTCTCTCTCTCTCTCTCTCTCTCTCTCTCTCTCTCTCTCTCTCTCTCTCTCTCTCTCTCTCTCTCTCTCTCTCTCTCTCTTCACAAAACACGCACAGCAGAAGCCCCCTCTACATCCACAAACAAAGAAACCCACGCGCGCACCAAAAAACGCGCACGCACCAAAACATGCACACACTTTGCAGCCCCCCTCTACACACACAACACAAACTGTAGACATACACCAACAAAACACTCTGCACCCCTCCAACCACAAAAAACACACAGCAGACATACACCCACAAAACACACACCAACAGAAGACACACACCAATAAAACACTCTGCTGGCCCCTTTACACCGACACAACACACAGCAGACACACAAACCTTTCCCCTCACTCTCCTGTGCGAAGCTCTCTGCAGGCAGGGTGGGGGAGGAGTCAGTGCCTTGCTGCTGCCTCCTGTCCAATCACCTCCCTGTCTGAGAGCTGATCTCGCTCTGTGTGACTGAGAACTGAAAGCTGATTGGCTGAAAAACTTGGCAGGGTGTCAAAAATTCTGGCCATTATCCTATCAGAGAGCAGGGATTTCAATAATGTCCGTAATTGAACAGCTTTAACCTATAATAAGAACTACAGCTACGAGATTTTTATAATCGCACATTTTCAGGCATAAATATTCCCAAAATGTGTTTTTATAGAACAATGGCACTTCCCATACTTAGTTTAGGCCATGAACTAAGCCCTTCTGTACCACCTATGTAAATGGACCATTGGGTGTATTCAAGCGCTGGACGGTGTTTTATGGCATAAAACTAGGATGATCAGACGTTACAGTTTGTAATCTAATGTCCCCTGTACCGACTACCCTCTGCTATGTCCCGGTACTGCCAGGAGCAGAGAGAATCGCCGGGTGGGCCGCTGCAATTTCTCCTCCAGCCTTTAGCTGGTGTTGTGCTGTGCAGCAACTCCTCTGCTTGGCGAGACTGGGTGGGAGACTGGGATAGATTAATAATACAGAAGAGGGTGACTCGATATTCCAAAAAGGCAAGGTTTATTGGAACATGCAATGCAGAGGTAAAAAAAACACCTACGTTTTGCGCAGTGCGCTTTATCACGCTTACCGTCACGCCCTCATATTGTGCATTGTACTTGAGCAGCTGGTTTCTCTTTCACGCTTTATCACGTTACTCTTTCTGTCACGCTTACCGTGGTAAAGCGCACTGCGCGAAACATGTAGCTCGTTTTTGTACCTCTGCATTGCATGTTCCAATAAACCTTGCCTTTTTGGAATATCGAGTCACCCTCTTCTTCAATATTGAATATTGTGGTGTGTCGCTGCATTTTCCCGTTTTTCACCAGAACGAGCAGATCCAAGACCTGCTCCCTACACCTGGAAATTATGGCGTATATGTGATCAAAGAATTTCTTGTGAATAGAATATATACATCTCTAATGTAATAATGTGTGATCATTCAATTTAATTTGATATCTTTTGCAGATTGTGCAGTTCATCGTGTCATTGGTGCAGAATAACAGATTAGTGAGTCTGAAGCGGAAACAGTAAGCATCTTCTTCTAGCTCTGTCTTGCACGCATTTTTGCGTCTTTTTATTGCGTCCTTTCAGTGGTGCCCCACGGGGAAATATTCCATTGTATTAGCCAGGTATGTGACGAAGGCTGCCTCCTCTCTAAAAACACGAATCTTTGATTTTTATTATTTTCTTCTTCCTAGGCCACTTCTCCTCAACAAGAATGGGTCTGCAAAATCCACCCTTTTGCAGCCGCTAGTAAAGGAAGCAGGGGCAGAAAACCATCACGTAAGCTTGTTTTTAATCCTATTTATTTTGTTCAGTATTATCCCAAAGTGTGTGGTGTTTATCCTATTTTAGGCTAAGATTTATTATAATTTTATGCACTGCTTAAAGTACAAAACTAATAACCCATTTAGGGCCTATTGGACACCTATTGACTTAAATTTTGGTTTCTTGAGTTTACATTTCATGTCCACACCAAGAATCATAATCTCTAAAGTCTAAATTCCATATCTTGTGCCAAAGATATGTACACATTTATTTGTATTTATTATATTTTGCCCCTGGTCTGGGAACATTGTTATTGGTGAATCGATGATTAATGGTGACATCATTGGAATGCTATAGTACTGGGATTGAAAATGTGTTTGGAACCAGAGCGGTCAAACTGCTTGTATCCGTTTGGGATCATGTGCGTATTCTCACTGCTCGGAGTGCAAACGCAGCTTTATGTAAAAGTACAACGTTCTGCTTTTCTCTCTCCTTCATATCCACCACGGATCTCTAAACTACACCGCAACTCACCGCTTAAATCCATTTGGAGTCTCCAATTTGTGACATGCTTGTTTTTCTCTCTCAGCATGCAAGTTGAAAATTCATAGTTTTGTTGTACAGCTTATGCACATTTTTGTAGCTGTATTGCACCATGTTTTGTCTTTCTACTTCACATATACCTTGAGTCAAATGTGCGCTTTGATTGTGCTGCTATTATACCCTGTGGATGTTGGGAAATATCCTGGAATAAGCTGCACCTTGTCCAAGGTCGTTTGTATCACATATTAATTCATTTTATTTTTATACACTTGTCATTTTTGGATCTTAATTATTCTGTTCACTTCATCCATATTTCACCAGCGGTGGTTGCTTTTGAGCTTGTGGTGTCCTTTTCTAAGGCTCTTCCTTAGATGACAAAATCTGCTTTTCTAAAATGGAGTCTTTATGGTTACCATATAATAGTCTCCAATTTAACCCAAAACACTGTTCTGATCAGCATTTCCCAAATGTTCGCGAATTTGAATATTGTTTTTTTACTTCTACATTGTATGATTTTACTAGGTCCATTAATGCCCCTCTCCTGGTTGGGTCCTCAATTTGGGTCATGTAAAGGTCTTTTAGCACACCTTAAAAACAGGTTTCCTTTAGCGGTACTGCTTTAATTACTCCAGTTCATGTCTGCACATTTGAGATCGCCCATAATTAAAACAACCTCGTTTTGCTGCCTTTTCCATTGACAGATATTTGGAAGTTTTTATAACCGATACAAACCAACATTTTGTTGCTACTTTTACCTCCACTGTACATTTCAATCCCTCCATAAACAGTCCCTAATAATGGATTTTAAATCTGTATTTACATGTAACATACTCCACCACCTCTTCTATTTGCCCAATCCATCTGAAAAAAAAAGAGAGTAACCCTCTAAATTAACTGCCCAGCCAGGAGTTTCATCCCAATCCTATCCTACTGCCAAGGGCAGATTGTAGATACCTACCAGCCCGGGTGATTCCCTTGCGGTGTCATGACGTTGCATTGTCATGGCCACGCATCACCATGTGACATTGGTCGCCATGACAATGTGACGCTGCAGATGCTGCTCCCGAGAAGGCACCCCCCTCTCACTCCAACACACACACACTTACCTTGGGGCGAAGAGCGGTCCTGCGCCGGTTCGGGGACTCTGCAGCTTCCCTCCTCCGGCTTCACTACTGCTCCTGCCTTTCTCGCCTCCATAGACTTTTTAGTCTTTTATAGGCTTCCTAGTACTATCTGTATTTGTTGAATAAAGGGACCTCTCTACTTATTGAGCATTGCCCTCCTTCCATATTTTTAGTCTTACATTTTGTAAATCTGTGGCGAAATGAATAGTTTCCTTTTTGTCACCTCTGGCCAGAGAGGGTCCATACACTTTTACGATGCCCCTTTGAAGATTGGCCTGGCCGAACAGCAATATCTGTACACTGTTGCTGTCAACATGGCTCTTCTTTTTTTTAATCAAATCAAATAAGCTTTATTGGCATGACGAAAGAACATTTCAATATTGCCAAAGCGTGAATAATGGGGGTTAAAAACTTTTATTGTTTTATTGCCCCACACACACACAGACCAGGTAAATCCTGGATGACCTCGCAGGAAATGCAGCAAAATAGGTATTTAAAATGCAAGTTAAGCCCTCAGTTGCTGTATTGTTGACACAACGGAATAGTTTAAGGACAGTAACGTGACTGCAATCTGTGTATTACTTATTGTTATTTATTTTGATAATCTCTGTTCTCTCCCCCCCCCCACCCCCACTACATTATTTGTTTTAATCTCTTTGCAGGTTCCCCTCAGGACAGAAGAGGAGAGAACGTTCTTAAAGAAAAGGAGAGAACTTTCTGATGATATAGTTATCTATGACGTTACAGACAACATGGAGGAAGCTGAAGAGCAGCAAAAAACAAGTGCTCAGGCCACTCCTGAAAGATCTGATGATAGTAACTCAGATGCGTCGAAGTAAGCAAAACTATATGTACTGCTACAGTTTAGCATTGCTTGCCTAGCGCAATAAAAAATATCTAAAATCTTCGTGGAGTTAGACGAGCGGTGCCCAAACCGTACATCATCTGGCTAAGCTCTGAAGGAAAGTGGTGCGTAGAAAACTCTGCAAATAAATGTGTAGATTGGTAAATGTTTGCGTTGCTTAATTTTGCCCCTTCTGCATATTTAAAAATCAAGATGGAAATGCTAAAATGTCTAGTAACATAACCCAGATACTTACTGCAGATTTTTGGGACGGTGAAATGCGTTAGAAGATTGTCGCAATGCATTTCAGTGTGTCACAGATCACTCTTCTGAACGTTACTCTACAGATGTTTTATTTTTTCTTCTTTTTATTTCCCAGTGACAGGTTTTTACCAGAAATTGTAATAGTGGAGGATGACAGCGAGGATGAATATATTCCAGTCGTGCAAGAAAATCAGAATGCCGAGGTAATTGGTCCCCTGAGCCCAGTCAGTGAGCGCATTTCCAGCCCTTTGATGTCCAACGCTCTGCGGCTAAACGGCCAGTCCCCCCTGACTTCAGAAGACCCAGTCACTATGATGAATTCCATTCTCAACGAAAGTGGTGTCATTTCCCAGAACATCAACCTACTTGGAAAGTGAGTTGTGCAGCCTGGACTCTGACCTATTTTGATCAATATATGTTTTGTAAAAGATAACTCCGTTTGTTTCAACCTGTTGTCCATTTGCACATAGCTGTCCAAAGGAAATCATTCATAAACTTCTTCTTCAAGAAAGTCTTTCAGTTCCTAATGACCCGTTGGTTTGGGAACTTTACATTTAGAATGTTCAAATGTTTGCCGTGGGTTTCTGTGGAGCACAATTCCACAATATGTCAGATAAATGTTATTCATATGTATGTGACCATAATTCTCTCCAATTTCCCTTCTAGAGTTGATCTCCTGGATTATTTAGACAGCATTGATTGCAGCTTAGAAGATTTCAAAGCGTTACTATCTGGGCGTCAGTTCAACATAGATCCAGATCTGCTGGT
The DNA here is from genome assembly GCF_040206685.1 of Ascaphus truei. Taxonomy (NCBI): domain Eukaryota; kingdom Metazoa; phylum Chordata; class Amphibia; order Anura; family Ascaphidae; genus Ascaphus; species Ascaphus truei. The sequence goes on from NC_134486.1 coordinate 245,396,828, forward strand.
AGATGTATGAAACTCTGTTTAATTTGAAATGTCTGTCTTGCCATTTGTGTGTATTTTTTTTTGTTTGTAGCCTTTAAACTCTTCTTTACATCTTTTGACATGACCTAAATATATAATACTTAATTGCCATGAAGAAGCGAACTACTCAATTTTCCACACACTCCTAATTACCTTTTGTTCCACGGAGCTCAACTGCCCTGCTCTGGGGGATTCCCCGGTTGCCAGTAAATTACACTTTAAATTTTCCGGCCAATAATACTATGCAGTAGTATTCATACGCATTATGAACAGGCCCGCAAGGTCAACTCTGCTTCCAGTGGCCAATACAAAACCATAGCATTACCATTACGTTTTATGGGACACCCGGATCTATTAAATCCCACAGTCAGCCCGTTGCATTTTTTGGGGGCCTCTGAAATAGGGAAATGTTTGTTAATAAAGTGTTTCCTTTACCCTTATCCCACCTGTCTTTTTATCAGAGAACCAATAAAGTGAAAGTGGGGAGACTTTGGCTGTAAAAGCTCTTGCTGATCACACCGTGACATTGTACAAAGGGAGAACCCCTCCCAACTAACTTCAAAAAATGTATTTACAATTATTTATAGGTGTCACTTGGGTAAAAAAAAGTATTAATGGCTCCTTCCTTAGATAAGATATATATCTATCTATCAAGGGGACCATTCTGGCAAGTTGTGGTTGCAATGTCACCAGAGTGGCGCGCACACAGCAGTAGGACGAACACGAACTCCTAGAAAACGAGCCAATTGACAGCCAACTATCCGTACACACTCTTTATATTTCCTAAACTGGCACATTTCTCTTTAATATTGTTTTGAATCTTTGCTTTGGCATCATTCAATTAATGGGATTCGGGTCTGGAGACTCACAATCCAATCCAATCCAATGTAAAGACATATTGGGGTTGTGATAGTAAGCAAGTGCCGTGGCGTAGCTAGATGTGCGCGGGTCCCCGGGCAAATATTATTTTTTTCATGGCCCATTAATATTAATACTGACTGCAATTTTTCTCCCTCCCCATCCCCTCTCATCATTCCTCCTAATCTCTCCCCCTCCCCATCATTCATCTCTCCCTCTCATCTCTTCACCCTCATTAGTTCTCTCCCACCCCCACCATCACCTCTTTCTATCCCCCCCACCACCATCTCCTCTTTCTCTCCCCCCCACCACCATCTCCTCTTTCTCTCCCCCCCACCACCATCTCCTCTTTCTCTCCCCACCCACCACCATCTCCTCTGTGCAGGAATCGGTAGCTGTTACACAGGCAGAGCAGGGGAGGGCGCTCTAGTGGTCTGACCTGGAAGTCTCTTACTTCTGGTGTCTGCTTCTAGAGTGCGCTCCTCCCCAGCTGTCCTGCTCTGCCTGCCTCTGTTTAATGCTAGGGGCGGGGCCTGCCACTGCATACCATCTCCCCCACCTGTCTGAAGAAAGCAATGGGCCACCGACGGGGGGAGGGGAGTGGGGAGTGGGCAATAGCAACGCCCCAGAGCAAGTGTTAGGAATATTAAAAGCAGCCTGCTGCACTGAACACTTGGTTGTTTTGACTTTCCTCATTTCCCCCCCAGTTTATCACATTGGGATTCTGTAAACAAAACAAACATTTTATCGTTAACATATACGCCACTTGACTACTTTGAAATCATTCCTTTAGTCAGACTGCCATAAAATGAGCTAAATGCGAGCATTGTATAAATTGAAGATGAAATCTGGTTCTATAGGGGTAATCTTGTTTAAATCTTAGAAGCCAGTACTCTTATGCAGTTTTAATATCCCCCAAAAAGTATGGACAGAGTAGAGAAAACAAAGTTCAAGTCCACCCTAAAGGGCAGTTAAACTGGCTTGTCATGATCCATCTCCTGATTTGTTTTTGCCTGATGTCCAAGTTCTTAGTGTTTTTTGTGTTTTTGTTTATAGTCGGAAAACAAAGGTTTAGAGTCTTTGAAAAGTAGTGCGCTCACCCCAGAAACGGGATGCAAGAGGGATATCCAGAAATCAGGTTAGTCTGCATTGTGTCTTCCTTTATTTGTGTAAATACAATCAATGCTTGAACACAGTAGCAAAAAAAAGTTATGATATGATGGTTTCCCCCCCCCCCCCCCCCACCACTGGCTTCTGAGCACTTAAAGGTGCCATGTAACCAGACAGAATATATTTTAATAAAATATTTTTTATTTGGCTTCCCTAAAGAAAATTAACCATGTTTATAGCAAAGATTTGGGGACTTTTTTTTTTGTGGGCCAGCTGACTTATAAAATATCAGAGACAAACTAGATTTCCTGCACACTGGAACCTTAGGCTGCGCTTATAGTGACGGTGACAGCTTGGTCGCGATCGCTGGAAGTCATTTCAATTTGATTTGTCCAGCGACCGCAGCGTTGCCGGCACTAAGCGCGCCCTTAGATTGCTTAATATCAGACTCCAAATGACTTTGTGAAAACATTGACTTTGCAATAATGCACTCTACATTTTGTGTGTATATATCCACAGACAAACAACTCGTACAATACACCACCTTTCCGCTTCTAGCATTTATTGATGGGGACACTGGAAGTTACACAGCAGAAGAACCAGCAGAGACACCTCTTGAAGTGGACCAGCTTCTAGACTCCAGCCTGGACAACGAGCCCACAAAAAGCAAGCTGGTACGCCTGGAACCGCTGACTGAAGCCGAGGCCAGCGAGACCACACTCTTCTATTTATGTGAACTGGCCCCAGCCCCCCTGGACAGCGACATGCCACTGCTGAGTAACTAAGTGGTGGGATAACACCACTGTGTACAGCTGTATATATTCATCAACATGACGAACTATTTATTGGAAGTATCATTTTGGTACTCCTGTTTTTGTCTTTGTATATGCCTTCTTTTTAGTTCTGCAATTCTAGACACTGGAATTTTATTTTTTTTTGTTTTCTTTACACACTACACACCCCACCACACCCCCTTCGTCCAGTAGTTTTAGTAACCAGGACAATTGTTGAATGTCATTTAAGTGGTTTGACACTTCAAGCTTAGTAGGATTTTCGCTACTAATTAATAGGCTGAGTCTGAGGCACCTTTAACGGTTTAGCTTGGTAGCGGGCGTAGGTTTGTTCTCTTGTGCGATTTGGAACATTCTCTGAGCAGAAAAAAACATACATTTTTTTTAAAGCCTTTACAAGGTTACATCCAATTTAACCTCCAAAGGTGTGTTTTCCATGATTGAGCAGCTCCCACTGCATAAAGTGCACTGCCTTGTTTTTTTATATTACTGTGGCATCTTGACCAGCCGTTCCAGATTTTATTTTTCTCTTTGCTTGAGTTATAACTGGATAAACGAACTTTCAGAATAAATGTGACCCTAGGAGCATAAGTGCCTGTTTTTAGTTGATTAAAATTGTTGCACTGCAAGTTTATTTTCCCACCGATTCCATTTGGAGGGATCAATGAGCATTATTGCCCAGAGATACAACGGTCCTTTCACAACCCTCTGCTGCACTACTGGTGGCTGTATTATTAGTGACATGTTTTACTCAAATAAACAAGGTTAGTCCAACAATCTGTTTTTGAAGGTGTACTTTTTATAAACGGAATTTTAAATGGAAGCCGATTTAAAAAAAAAAAAAAAAATGTATTTGACCCTTTTGGGTCCTCTCAGACAATCACTGTCACAGGGTCTGTCTCTCCCATAGAGAGTCTATCATGGCCAATGATTACATTGTGTTCTGTACTCCAACCTGAAAACTAGTAAAGGGAAATGGAAGGGGAGGACTCCCATTTCCAGGTTAAGGGCTGCCTTGGTCATGTGATATTAGTAGTTAACTATTCCCTTGAAATAGGTAACCCAATGTGCCCCTTGACATTTCTCTGTGCCGATTCTCCCATACGAGCATCCAGTGAGTGAGCAGCTTTATGGAGCAGTGCGAGTCACTTGACTCCTTGCAATAAAGGCATTCATACATCATGTCTAATAGTTAGAGGATCTAGGTGTATCCTGAATCTGTCAGGTAGGTCCTCTCTCTCCTAATCTACACCCAAGCCCCCCATTAGTTTTAACTTTATGAAATGTATTTAACTTAAATACGTAAGACTAATATACTCATGGCACTATGGTGCAGATTCTGATTCAAACATTGAGCAATATAAAATGAATGCTCGTATTATCTTGGAATTTTCTGCCTTCACTTTGAGTAATTACATTGAGGCACTGACTTTCCATGTGGAAAGCTACCGCTAGTGAAAATGACAAATGCTACAAACGGCTAATTCCGAGATTGTCATTCCATAATAGCTTAGTACTGCATGCAAACTATCATTTGGCCAACAGACTATATGCAAACAAATCAATACTTGGAAAAGAAATTCAGAGAATGTTTTGTTTATTAGATCACACATTGATTTGACTGTACAGTTTTTATTTTCAATTTTGTGAAGAATCATTACTAATACTTTTCTCCTTACCATGGTTTCCAGTCCATACAATGCAAAACAAAGAAAAGCTAGATGCACACACTTGACTAAATGACTTGCTATATGGAAATAACATAATATACAAAATGTGTCAAAATTGCACGTGACGACTAAATTAGTGTACCAAATACACTACTGAAATGTCATAATTCTGGATTTTTACATTTTATGAAGACCTTTTCACTTGCTTTGAAAACAACCAATTAAACTGAAGCTATGGCCTAGTCTGCAACACTGGGCACAGAAAACATACCTGTTTATGAATGCACTGAAGAAATTACAACAGATGCTACATGCACTTGCGTTTTTTTTTTTTTTTAAATCCCAAATCAAAACACCGTCCAGCTAAAACGGTTTGGGCGTTGGATGGTGCCAAGTGTACAGGTGCCTACACCAGAGTCGTGGTTTTGCAGAAAGCAGACTATGGCAAGAAGACAGCAATATTTGAACGGTTACTGCTAGTGAAAATGACAGTTACTCTGGAAACTGAGGTGCAAAAGGCTTCTTACGGGAACACTGCTTTCCAAACGATTTTAACTTGTACATCTCACACAGTTTTTTTTTTTTTATTATTTATTTTAAATAGAAGTTACCTCACCTCACTTTTTATAAATATGATTAAACCAAAAGTGTCATAGTAATAACTTGCACAAACTAAAACCTACACGATGCCTGCTCTATGGAGTGCCGTGGCAAAAAGCTAGTGTTGCTGTACATACTGTGGCATCATACGCTTACTAAGTGAAACACTATGAGACACATGCAGAAACGGGAATTGCTTCTATATAGCCCAGTGATCCTGGCGCCTTTAAAAAGTAATAGAAAGAATTGTTTCCACCTCTGCTAGTCAAAGTCACGATTAGTCAGCACCAGCGGAGCAACGAGTGTCCACACATACAGCACAATGCACACCCAGCTGGAGGAGATCTTCACCCAAACCGCAGGCCATTTACTGGTCATCGCCTCGTATGAAGAGTCGGGACTGGAAATAAGCAAACAAGTTATTACAGACGGAAACATGTCCTACCTACACAAGACACAGCTAATGGAAAAAGAAAAACCAAACCTGTGCATTTCTTTGTATAACTAGTTGACAAGCTGGTGACTACTGGATAAGGAACAGCTATCAATATTGACCAGCACACACTTGCCAAAAGTGTATATCGTTCACTCCGTTTCTCACCCCGTGCAATCCATACTTGGTGCGTGTCCTTCCAACCGCTACTTTCAGGTGCTCGCAAGACAAAGGTTCGAAGCAGTAGCACAGCTGGAGTTCAATCATATGCAGAGTGAAAGAGCAAGCACTACATGTCGGGATACGATGCACCCGATGAAGGTAGGTTGTATACGCCCGAAACGTAGTGCTTCGCTCATTCGCTGAATGATTGCATAAACCATGCGGTTTGCGTATATTTGGACGACACTCCTGTTGTGCTGCTACTTGAAACCGCTAGCAATACCCTCCTAAGCCAATAAAAAAAAAAAGTGACCATTTGCGAAACAGAATCGTTATTACTAAAATTAAATGTCAGGAAAAAAACAAAACACATCTTTAAACTTGGAAAAAAAATGAGCTCCATACTTTATGGATGCCAAAATATTTTAGGGCTTTCAGGGAACCTTGCCAAGTAACGTAAGACCTATCACATCAATGACCCACCTGTACCAATTGGTGAGAGTCATCATAATGTAAAGTGATGCTAGGAAAAGCATGAAGTGAAAGAATGAATAGCTGTAAGTAACGCCGTCCCTCTCATTATCCACAGCATGGCGCCCATCGTCAGCATCATCTAGGGAACCATCACTTCGGCTTGCTCCATCTTCTATCAGTGTGGACTCATCACTGGTTAGAGTCAGCTTGTTCACTTGGCTGTTTGTGGATGTCCTGATGCTATCGGTGGATGATAGGGAAAAAAATAAGTCAGGCAGGTATTAAGATGAAGAAAACGTGGTGTATGTGGTGCTCAATAATTGAACCAGGTTCCGTATACATAAGGTAATAACATCATAAGTCCATAATTGGTAGTCCAGTGGTAGTGGAGTGCCCCCCAAATGAATATAACACAAGTGAAAGGGAATGTGACTGGTGGAGTCGGCTTAGACATCCACAGTGATGTACACAATATAACCACCCAATCAGTAATAGTATTAAAGAGAAACAATGTCCATGGGAGACAGGATTTGAATAAGGCACTGCGGCACTTTACCTGTACTGTCCAAGGGGGACTCACAAAATCTTCAGCGTGCAATCCATCTGATGTAGATACAGGAAGGAGATAGGCGTAGTTAGAGCACAGCTCCAGACATCCTGTAGTAAAAATCTAGGAAAACAAACCAGGCCACTCCAAAATAGTAACAAAAAGAGGTTATTTAATGCTGGCTAGACATACAGGGAAAAAGGGGACTGAATGAACGCACCTACGCATTTCGTACAGGAGTACTTTATCAAGGTAACAAGGAAATGAAATCACTGCCTTTTTATACTTACCTGAGTTGCCTCTAATCCAATGGGGTGCGGCGTCACTAGCCAGCGCCTACTGAGAGTCGCGGTATCGTGACACACACTCTCATAGGTAGGGCAAGTCAGGCAAAGCATAGGGGCTGCCACGAGATGTCCGTCGCGTCATAGGAATGACGTCATCAGCGTGCGACACGGGATAGAGTCGCGCTGACGTCACGTCAGTTCCCATAGGTCGGACAAGTCATGTGTTTAAACATTTTTTACATAACATACAACTTTATTAACAAAAAAGACAAAACAATGCTAAAATATGCAAAATTGCTTGGTAAAAACATATGTCACTAAAAAAAGGACAAACAACTTTCTGGATTAATAAATCACAGCCTCCCAGTGATACTGTACTGTATTAAAGCACAAAAAAACATTGAATATGTATAATTAATGGAGACCAATATGATGACATATATGCAATACATATTAATATTATATCATTGTATTGCATTAATATGTATTGCATATATGTCATCATATTGGTCTCCATTAATTATACATATTCAATGTTTTTTTGTGCTTTAATACAGTACAGTATCACTGGGAGGCTGTGATTTATTAATCCAGAAAGTTGTTTGTCCTTTTTTTAGTGACATATTATGTTTTTACCAAGCAATTTTGCATATTTTAGCATTGTTTTGTCTTTTTTGTTAATAAAGTTGTATGTATGTAAAAAATGTTTAAACACATTACTTATCCGACCTATGGGAACTGACGTGACGTCAGCGCGACTATCCCGTGTCGCACGCTGATGACGTCATTCCTATGACACGACGAAGATCTCGTGTGGCAGCCCCTATACTTTGCCTGACTTGCCCTACCTATGAGAGTGTGTGTCACGATACCGCGACTCAGTAGGCGCTGGCTAGTGACGCCGCACCCCATTGGATTAGAGGCAACTCAGGTAAGTATAAAAAGGCAGTGATTTAATTTCCTTGTTACCTTGATAAAGTACTCCTGTACGAAATGCGTAGGTGCGTTCATTCAGTCCCCCTTTTCCCTGTATGTCTAGCCAGCATTAAATAACCTCTTTTTGTTACTATTTTGGAGTGGCCTGGTTTGTTTTCCTGGATTTTTACTACAAGATGTCTGGAGCTGTGCTCTATCTACGCCTATCTCCTTCAGGTATTAAGATGAATACAATAAAACATAGTACTGATACTACCGCCCACCAAATTAAAGCAGCAAAACTTTTTTTTATTACAGGATTGATGCAGGGGGTCTCCTGAGCTGTGTTAATTACAGCTCTGGGGACCTCGTGCTTCACGAGATGGCTCCATTGTGGTGCTGCCAGGGCACTTGTATATCCAACGAAAATGGCGTTTAATAAATGTTCTGCGGACGAATAGGAAGCCATGATGTCATGCCTTGTGGCTTCCTATTTGTCCGTGTGACCAGGGGCTTTAAACTGAAGACAGATACCGGCACCACTTACGGTGGTAAGTATCTCTGGAAGCAGGGGGTTCCCGGAGCTGAAATCAACAACGTTCTGCTCCAGTGACCCCATGTTTTAATCGTATAATTTGCTCTGATGAAAAAGCAAATCTCACACATACATGTCTTGTACTAAGCATTTAAAACAACACAGTATGCATCATCTTTGAAAGGGTTTTCAATAGTCTAAAAATAAAAAGGAATAGTAGTTATACTAACAATGTACAGTGTCATACATAGACGGTAGCCACCGTGGCAAATGCCAGCAGTAAGAGGTAATGCGTCCCTTTATAGCCAAGCTATCTTAATTTCTGCACTAGCGATTTCCTGTCTCTTTACTAAATCCCTGACATGCGGGCCAATAGGAAGCCCCAACTAATGATGTTACAGTGTCTCATTGGCCTGCATAATGAAATGTAACCGCCATTTTTTATTCCCCTGGAGGGGAAGCTATTAGCACTATGTTTACAGGTAGGTATCTCGGTAAACAGGGTGTCTCAGGAGCTGGAAATAGCGCTGTTCAGAGCCTTGCTTTCCACCTATGTAAAATGGAATAAATAAATGAGTAGGAGAACGATGGCTTTAAAGAAACTTGCAAAGGCCACAAAGACATTTGCACCAGGCCCACCTACATTAAAGCCAAGATTATACTTTCTCTGCAAGATATAGCGTTCTCGATCAATATTCAGGCGTTCACCTCTCGAGATAAAATCATTTTCAACCGAGTGAAATATACTGTACAATTTTCTGCCTAGACCTCTTGAGACATTCTAGGCTATATTTACAAAGCGGTGCTTAGGCTGTACATTATATGGCTTTCCACCACCTAGGAAATATCGTCCATGCTCCGGATTCCATTTATGGCTAGAGGAAACAAGTCAACTTAAAAAATAAAAAAACCCAGCAGAAAGATTTGCTCCTACCTGGAGTAGAGGACGCACAGCAGGAACAGAACCAGCCCCACGATTCCCTGAGCGTCCCACCACTGCACAACCTGAACTTGCCCTGGAGTGCTCGTAGTGTTGTAGCCAATTATGCTTAGCAAGCTGGGGTTGCATTTCCGATCTATTCAAGAGCAAGAAAAGAAAACGTGTGGCTTGAAACTGGCAAGTGCTACTGTGGCTCTTCACGATTCTTAATGTTGCCTTTTAAGCAATACCGTTTAATAACCTAGTTTGTTTTGTTTGTTTAAGGGCTATATGACCCATCTTTTCTCCATTAACAATACAGCTGTTGCATCCTAATCTGTAAATGTATTGAAATGTAGTTGGAAATCAGTTAGGCAACTAAAAACTAGGAAGAACCTATAAACTGAGCAAGTTAGAAATGTGTCAAAAACTGTAGTGTGTATTTAGAATCGTGTTTTAAAGGTACAGCTCCACCCAAAAACAGCCAGGAGTCAAAATACATCAAATGAAGGAATGATTTGCTTATTACAAGCACTACCATCATATTCTTCCTTAAAAAATAAAAAACACGCACCAAAAAATCTACTACTATAAACGACTTAAGTTTTAATATTGTCACTATCAAGAGACTCCATGGTTAATACACTCTCCCAGAATCCCCTGCCGTCTCCTGGTTCTTTGTCTCTCCCTTGAAAATGAGGGCCGCGATTTTAGATTGGAATGAAATAGTTATTTGATTCTATGCTACTATTTTGTTGTATCAAAATATTCTAAAGAGACTCACTAAAGTGGTTCAAATAAGTTTAGGAGGGGCTTTGGGGGTCCCGATTTGTTTTTCAAAACTAAATGTCTGGGGCTCTTGCAAAATGTCTAATTTTCTCTCTTTAAAAACGCCTTTATAAAACTCTGCACTGATCAATACAACTTTAAAAATTGCAGCAGCAACTTGCAGGTTCTATTGTAGAGAGAATGTGTAAAGGGGCTTTAACTTTGTTAGCCCAATATGTTGCTAGGTTTCAAATGAACCTTTGAAATAAGTCAACCCGGAAACTCAAAAGCAGTCACACCACAAGCATCAAGTCCATCACAAGCAGCTGGAACATAATACTTCACAGCTGTAATTAGGTAGAAGCACTACATCCTGTTACCGCATCTCTAATGTTTCTTTTTACAAATTGAACAGATGTTTAAATTGCAGTTCAGCGTATACAGGCCCCCCTACTTTTGTGATTTGCTCAAAGCCGACAAAAATGCAGTATGGGATTCAAAGTAATCAAAGCTGGATTATAAACCCGTTCTTAGAAATGTCAGTGTTCATTATTTAAGAGTCTTTAAAGCGATATATCAAAAAACGGGAAACAACTGGGAGAGAGAAGTATATGACAAACAGCATTTTAAGTTATGGAGTAGACATGGGTGCAGACATTCCTTTGTTTTGTGACATAGTTAGATTTTCCAAATACCCTGCCAGTCCCACATACCTGGCTCATTAGTCATGGCTGACCAGGTTAGATACATGGTGTAAATGGTGATCACTGAAGACTGCAGTAAGCCGGATCTGGGCTGAGATTCCTTTAAGAAAATCACAATTGAAAAATGTACAGCTATGTAGATTGGCAAATCCGTGGTAAGTGTATGGCTCACGAAAAAAAAAAAAGTGTGCATTAGTTGAGACAGCTCACATAGCCGATTGCATCTTTATTCACACAGATTAAGACTTATTGTTGTGTGTGTGAGAATAACGCATACAGGAAATCAATAACAACAAAAAACATCACATGATTTCAGGCAGATGTAGCCTGCTTCACTTTCCCTGCAGCCAGAGTTTGCCTAGGGTAAAAGATTGTGGCAAACTACTGCCATAGGGACAGTCCCTCCCCTCCCCCCACCCCCCCAGTCAGCAGACACACAACATTCCATTCATAAATAAATTAAGCACATTCCCGTGATGGAGGTGCATGTGTTATTGCACAAACCCGGGGTGTCTTGTGGTCCCCGAGAAGAGGTTTGAGAACCACCGTCTTTCCTAATTTAGTGAATGCAGAACTAATCATACCTCTATGGTGGTATTCATGTAGCAGATCCCTTTACTGGTATTCATCATACCCATTAGCTCAAGGTGAAGACATCTAAAACAGCTTTTCCTACCCTAGGGAGTGCTTTATGCCCTTTCTTTACAGTCACTAAGGGTAGATAAGGTCATACCTGGATTTTAGGCAGGACTGACAACAGAGAAGCTCCAATAATCAGCAGCAGGTTCACACTGATGAACGCCTTGTTTTCAGAGCAACCCTCAGGATGAGTGTAGTAAACATAAAACAGGACTATAGCAACCAGGGACAGGGCGTAGTTAATACATGTAGCTGAGAGCAAGGCTGGGGGGGAAAGAAAGTTATAGTAATGAGCAACACAGGAGAGAAGATTTGTTTTGTCATTACACATCACTTGACATGGCCAACAATATACAACGTTGTGCATTTAATAACCAGGTCACTGGCTGTTATCTACCGCAGTAATGCTCAACTCCAGACTTCAAGACCCCCCCCCAACAGGTCAGGTTTTAAGGATATCCCACCTTTGGCACAGCTGGTTCAACCAGTGGCTCAGCCTGGGAGTTAAGCACCCCTGATCTACGGCACCTAAATTAAGCACACGCTGTGTCTTACAAATCAAGGAATTCCAGTTTCATTAGAAACAGAAAATGAAGCACCTCATAGCTAATGTCTATTTGTTTCCTCTTGAAGGTCTTTATCCATTATTGACATCCTGTATACAATGCGCTCATAAATGATTACGAACATGCGACTCCCACCTGCATACCAGCACCTCGAGTTCCCTTCCTCCATCTTCTCCACCCAGGATTCATTCCAAGAGTGAGCAAAGTCAATGAGCAGCACCAGTTGGATGAGGATGAAGCAGAAGGCACCACCCATGCCCACATAAAACCACACTGCAAAGAACAGCTGCTGTTAGTGCACTTCAAATAAGGAACACACACATAGGGCATCTATTCCAAACGCATTTCTGAGATAAGCACTGAAAAGCAGAGTCATTTTTAAAAATGAAAACATTGGGAAGCAAAAAACTTATTCGCCCTGAAAGTTGCGTAAAGCAAAAACACGTTTATCTAGGAGTGAAGCAAATAATATAACTTGTGAGCACATTCACTCAAACACGTCTGCAATCCTGCTTTTCCCCCATTATCTATCTCTTAGCATACAGTGTTTCGACTGCAGTCAGGGATTCTGGGTAATGACAGTGTGAGCTCATTTGCATGTCAAGGGCTACTCATCTATCAGTTTAAAAAAAAAAAGAAGATGATTTCAGCCTATTTATATGCTGGGGATTACGTAGAACCGTGTAGACCTTGTTTTGTGCAAAGATGTCACAAAACATCAGCCCTAATTACAAATCTACATGTGCCTAAAAATGCTACTTTTTCTAAAATTGGAATGGCTAAACTCAGAAGATAACGAATGGGGAGGTCTTTTTCCCCCCCAAGATATGGGGCCCACTCAAACAACTATTTTATAAATGCTTTAAATACACAGTGTGTCTACACACACAAAAATATATGAATAACGCCAATACTGTATAGCTCAAAACAATAACTAATGTCTTCATTCAGTTGCATCTGCCAGGCAGATCAAGGACAGGAGATAAAGTCCACTGGAAACGAGGACCTATCTAGCTTGGGTTGCTGGATAGTGGCTCGTCAGACATCTGCCCATTGAGAGCTGCAATTCCATTAATTAATTAATAAATAAACAAACATTTCCTCTGACAAAAGTAACTACAACTAAAGTTTAACTGGACATCTGCCATTATATATTTTGCCCTTTAAGGGACTGATGGAATCAACCTCAAACAGAACTGATATTTTTTCTCATTGTGGTTATTCGTCTCTAAATCCTCAATTCATCTTCTATTTCATTGTATTATTCCCTTTGTTTTTTAATGAAATGGATTATCGGTTTATTATTGTTTGCATTTTCCTCTTTGTAAACCTGTTTCACCTCCATATTTAACGACAAAAATCACGTATCGATCACTAGCAATAAAATGAAATTCCTATTGTAGTTTAACATTTAAGATACACACAATGTGAACTTTACAGATTCCTACTTTTGCCAAATACACACGAGGTATACAAGATGCGAATTTCTTCATTATGTAAAAGAACGCTAGATGGTGCTCTACTCCACCTCAAACAGTGATTTAAATTATATCAAATAATGCATATGAAAACACTATCTAAACAAAATGTGCAGTGAATAACAAAAAATTAGTATAATAGGCAAAAACCACTCATCACTCGACCCCGACAAAAGACTGTTCCAAAAGTCTTGAAGATGCAGTATGGGTGAAGTTCCAGGGGAGCGTCGTCGAATGCCCAAAAAAGAAAAAACAGTGGATAGTGTGATATTGTAAAACCAATGTGAATAAAAATATATATAAGAGCTTCCAAATCCCTACTCACAAACGCAGCAGGAAAATGAGCATATGTGCCAGATTGAAACTGTAGTGCAGCCCAGTCTGGAGGTGTGGTATATATCAGCAATCTCAGAGAAAGCAGGAAACAACCATAGTGTAGATGAAATAACATATTTATCCAATATAAAAGGACAAATGGAGGCTTACGGCAGTCGAAGAGGTAACAGCATGTGTACAAAAGGGTCTTTACTACGGCGCAGCTCTTCTCGTCCGGTCTCACTGCAAACAGCTTCCGCGTGCGTCACTTCCGGAACGTGACGTCACAGCTCGCCGGAACCGCAGACAGCAAAGATTCCCCTGCTCCTCTCCTCCAAGATGGCTGAGAAAGCCCGACTCTACGCGTTTCGACGTAATGACGTCTTCATCAGGAGTCATTCTGTTGTTTTCTGCTTCCTCGGAGATTGCTGATATATACCACACCTCCAGACTGGGCTGCACTACAGTTTCAATCTGGCACATATGCTCATTTTCCTGCTGCGTTTGTGAGTAGGGATTTGGAAGCTCTTATATATATATATATTTTTATTCACTTTGGTTTTACAATATCACACTATCCACTGTTTTTTCTTTTTTGGGCATTCGACGACAATTTCCTCATTATGCAAGTAGGACTCGCATAACGACAAACGGTTCCTCAACGGTAGTATTAAAGTAATTTTATACAAGATGAAATATTGCACTTCAATGTCTATACATTGTCCATAATGATAGTATTTTTTTCCCAAGTTACCATAATAATTTGACGTCTACACGGTGTCTTTTGGTACAGTAACAATCTTTGTTCTGTGCAGAAAGTGGTGTGTGTGTGTGGCTGGAGGGTGAAGGGAGGGAAGCATTAACCCACCTGTTGTGAAGGGTCCCTCGGGAATGAAAAATGCACCAACTGTGATTGCAACTGCTGCAGCAAACTTAAAGAACCAGAAACTGGGAAAAGGAATGTAAAATACCATTAAAAGCTGAGTGCGCTATAATTCACCTTGCCTTTTTTTTTTTACATCATCGATTGGCTGCTACCCCCTTGGAGTGTATGATAGGTGTGTGTGTATATTCAAATAATAAACATAAGAATCCTTTTTATATATAATCAAAGAAGAATCAAGACACCATAGGTTTCTGTAAATTAGAGAACGATGCACACTCATCTGTTTCTTTATGGTCATCCAATATCTTGCCCACCATGACACTGTCTCCTAAGTAAAACAACGCACGTTCACCTTTTACCTTGAAGGCACTCAAAGAGAACGTCTCCTTATGGTCACATATACTCCATGTAATATAAAGATAGAGTATTCAGGAAAAATATAATATAGCAATGCTGTGGGAAGGGGGAAAAGCAGAACAATTTTCACACTTGGGTTACATATGTATTTTATGTATGTGGGATTGTTTCACCCCGCTTTTCTTGCTCACTGTTGGTATATGTATCCACCACAGATACATTACATGTCAGCGGATCATATGACAGGTACTTTGAAAAACTGTCTGAAGCCGTTTCAGGGAAGGCTTGTCGTCTACTCATCAATATGCAACAATTTTCAGGTAAACGATACTATTATATGCTCCACTGTACTGGGTGCATGTTTTGTGCTTTAATGTCACGGTTACTTGGATAAAGTTGCAGCGGTGGGTATATGGAGTGGGAATGTCTATGCATGGACATCACTGTCTCTGACAAAGATGACATATACAAGATGGCAGCTGCCTGAGTGCTGTACACAACACATGGTGATGACTTAGGCTGCGTCCACGCTGCTGCTGGCTGAGAGCGCTCATGGTGACATCACCAACTCTCCAAGCATAAGCGCAGCGAGTCCTGCATAATTTTGCAAGCATGAGGGGGGGGGGGGCATGGATCGGGGCTATTTCTGTGCGTGTTAGTGCGCACGCGTGGCTGCGTTCTATGTGCATTGACTGCTGCTAAGGGTGCTTCAAAGTCCATTTTGTTTATCTCCCCAAGCGACAAGCTTCGGAGAGCGTATGTGCACGCTCACGAGTGCGCCGCGTGAGCGTGGCCGTACCAAATCATTTTAATTGCAGTGAGCGCGCTCAGCGGCAGCGTGGACGCAGCCTTAAGGTATATAAACTTCACTATCAAGCGTTCCACAGAGGAAGACACCTGACCGTCCTCAATAGAGCTGAAGCTGCATTTGTTTTTATCATTCTTTATTCACATTTTCTCAGCACTTCAGAGCACTTAAGTGTATATAAGCACTTAATATTATTTAAGCACTTGGTAATTGCACTACTTCAAGTTAAGAGCGCCATATTCACTATTTTGTTTGGTTTAAGGTATATAAAAACATGCTAGAATGTACTTCTCCAGATTTTGGCTTGAAAAATGATTTTTTTTTTCTTTTTAACCCAAAATGTTGAAGGTCTCTTTCAGCATGTCTGCCCTTCTGCTCATCTTTTTGCTTATGTATCTTTATTTTGCTGTATTTTTTTCTGTAATTGTCTGCTTTTCTCTCAACTTTTTATGACCTTACCCTGTCTATTGGCGGGCAGTGTATTTGTGCCTCATATACTTTTTGAGATGTAGTTTTATCTACTTGCTGTGCCGATTATCCTCTTGCCATATATGGCTATACCAGACGCCTCACCCGTTATGCACCGAAGCCCGGGGATCCTGGCTGCTCTTCACTTTAATCATGATGAGGGAAAAGAGAAGGAAGAACATGGCCATCCCGAAGCACACACGATACACAGCTTTGTACCCGACCAGCACATCGCAGTTGACGTGCCCGCTCACTCCTGGGATGGAGGTGCCCAGCCCTCCGTCACAAAACCCTGGAATCTGCAACACAATGGTAGTAGCCCACAATTATTATGGTAAAATACACCAAGGTGAGAGTCTCTGATCCATATTTATGTGCTGATACAAGTCAGAATGGCAGCTATAAGTAATCTTATTTTTGCGCATTACTACAGTGAATTAGGTTATGGACAGGATGTTGATGTTAACATTCAGCATCATGATTTTGAGTACTGCCAATGTAAATTTTGACTTATGAAAACTTGTAGTTATAGCCTCAATATTCAATCCTCTTTTATACAATGTAATCATTTTTACAGCCACATAGATTTGCGTTCTCTTACCTTCTTGAGGTGTTCCTCCATTCCTGGTACCAACATCACACAGGCGACTCCGACGCCAAGGAGCAGTAAGAAGGCATAGATGAGACGAGTCACGGTGGAGTTGTTCCCACTGGGGCAGCATCGGCATAGCAGGCACGGGGCACTGCCACATAAGCAAGGAATCTACAGAAGACAGCAACAATTGCATAAATGGAAGAGCTACACAGGAAAGAGGGCTGTTTAGTGGCTTGGAAAAATCCTTGGGGGTTCCTGGTCACCTAAAATCTAAGATGTGCCACCTACACATTTTCACCCTCAGAAGAAGCATTTGCACTGGATGATCGAGACACAGAATAAGCAGCGGCAGACATATCTTTTAGTCAATGCCAGCAAAATAGTGCCCCATCATGCTTTGAGCTTGCAATGGGACGCAATTTTGGTGGGTGCTGCAGGGAAGCTGTGGCGCCTTACTTCTAACAAGCGAGGTGGGCGAGGAGGAGGGATAATGGCGCACTACATGACCTGCGCACCCCAAACTCCCTCTTTCCTGCTGTGCAAACTGGAACCTGAGGATTTAGCAAACCAAGGCAAAGCAGTAGAATCTCATAAATATGATCAAGATTGCCTGAGCTAGCTTGATTTAGAACAACATCAATTCAACCATGTACACACGATTGTCCTTGTATATTTAACAATTACATATTTAAAAGGCCATTCACAGGAAAAACATTTTTTGCATTATACCATGTAGTATATTCATTTCACAGTTGCCAAGAGTATATTTGGACACCGAGACTTACCCAGCTTTATCTTTCTAGAGAAACTACAGTGTATAGCAAGTAGGAAAAGTCCTCATCGCGCCTGAAAAGTTCATTTTGCATGTTACCTGCCCCAGACGAGAGACCCCACAAACAAGAAGGTTCCTTCTATGGCATCATAGTGGGGGGACAACGAAGGGAAAGTGGGGGTCGCCAACAGCAAATCAATAACTACAGCCTATATTTTTTATAAAGGGGTGAAGAATATCTTGCATTTAAATTCTTTTTACAGGATTAGACGTGCAAAGTAATACTCCATTTTGATTGATGTACCAGCGCGGTATTTATAAAGGAGGGCAGAAACTCAAACTACAGGCCTACGTAACAGAATGTAAAAGCAAGACATTTTAAAGGGGTTGTTGTCTATATAATTGCACATTTACATTTATAAAAGAGTGAATCAGACAAAGGAAGAGATAGGCGGATAGGCAAAAGGAACGATACAGAAGTGGTGACAAAGTCAGATACTGATTTACATGGGGATAGAGAACAACAAAAATAGCACATGTACGAACAAAGTTCTAAGCTATCCTATATACAGGCATACCCCGCATTAACGTACGCAATGGGATCGGAGCATGTATGTAAAGCGAAAATGTACTTAAAGTGAAGCACTACCTTTTTCCCACTTATAGATGCATGTACTGTACTGCAATCGTCATATACGTGCATAACTGATGTAAAGAATGCATTTGTAACAGGCTCTATAGTCTCCCCGCTTGCGCACAGCTTCGGTACAGGTAGGGAGCTGATATTGCTGTTAAGGACGTGCTGACAGGCGCATGCGTGAGCTGCCGTTTGCCTATTGAGCGATATGTACTTACTCGCGAGTGTACTTAAAGTGAGTGTCCTTAAACCGGGGTATGCCTGTAATAAAAATGAAAGCACTGTATGCCTGTAAGCATCTTATTGTGTCCCTAGGGGAAATCTCATTGGTCCCTTGGCCCGCCCGCCCCCGCACCTCTGATTGGCCTGAGGCGGAGTGACGACACACACACACAGTGTCACACACAGTGTCACACACAGTGTCACACACAGTGTCACACACAGTGTCACACACAGTGTCACACACAGTGTCACACACAGTGTCACACACAGTGTCACACACAGTGTCACACACAGTGTCACACACAGTGTCACACACAGTGTCACACACACCTCTCTCTCTCTCTCTGTCCTCTCCCACCCCCCATCACACTCACCTCCCCCCCGGTGCTCCGCTCAGTTCCCCGCTCAGCTCCACCTCGGTGCTCCGCTCAGCTCCCCCCCGGTGCTCCGCTCAGCTCCCCCCCGGTGCTCCGCTCAGCTCCCCCCCGGTGCTCCGCTCAGCTCCCCCCCGGTGCTCCACTCACCTCCCTCCCCGGTGCTCCGCTCAGCTCCCCCCCGGTGCTCCGCTCAGCTCCCCCCCGGTGCTCCGCTCAGCTCCCTGCTCAGCTCCCCCCCGGTGCTCCGCTCACCTCCCCCCCGGTGCTCCGCTCAGCTCTCCGCTCACCTCCCACCCCGGTGCTCTGCTCACCTCCCCCCCCGGTGCTCCGCTCACCTCCCCCCCGGTGCTCCGCTCACCTCCCCCCCCGGTGCTCCGCTCACCTCCCCCCCGGTGCTCCGACAGGCAGTGGGCAGGCAGCCTGCAGATGCCACGCGGGGCGCCTAAGATGGCGGCGCCCGGAAGGACCCCCTTCCTCCCTCGCGAGGGAGTAACTAACATGGCGGCGGCCGGAAGGAGAGGTGACGTGTGTGTGTGACAGTCTGTGGTGGGGGCCGGGGGGTGATGTGGTGGGGGCCGGGGGGTGATGTGGTGGGGGCCAGGGGGTGATGCAGGGGGGGGGGCAGTAATGTGAGGTGCAAGGGGGGAGGGGGAGAGTCATGTGAGGTGCAAGGGGGGAGGGGGAGAGTGATGTGATGTGCAAGGCGGGGGACACTGATGTGGGGGCCAGGAGGGGTGGAGAGTGATGTGGGGTGCAGGGAGGGGAGACCGCAGATGTGAAGGAAGGGGGACGGACGGAGCTGTGAAGAGGGGGGGGGGCGGAGCTGTGAAGAGGGGGGGGGGGCGGAGCTGTGAAGGGGAACGGAGTTGTGAACGTGGGGGCCAGCCAGCTGTGAAGGGGGGGTAAATCCCGGGCAACGCCGGGTATATCAGCTAGTACCTAATATTTGCATGAAGAGGAAATATATGCACGTTTCTGAATATCCTGCAACCCACACACAGAAACCAGGTTTTAAAAAGCCGTCCCCCCTAGAACCAAAGTAAGAGTGTGCAATATACAACATTTTCCCCAGTACATGGAAGCGACTTAACAGCTAATGGAATAAGGGCTTAATGGGCTTATTCTACATCTGCCCAAGCGGCCAAATGTCTTCTGAAAATCAGTCATAGCCTGTAAGTGACTTTGGGACAAATGACTAATGCACTGCTGGCTCACCTGGCAGCACAGGGGTTAATGTTAACCACCACTTAATGCCCCCAATGAATTTAGCCCAGCCCGATCACTTCCATTCATTTACATCACCATGATTCCTGTGTGTGGGAGACACAGACTGTGCATGCCAACATTACTAGGAAGCAGTGTGGTGCGTCATGCCTCGGAGGGGCTTTGTCTGAGCGACAATGGGAAGCACAAAGGGAATATCATAGTCGTGCCCTGCATAGAAAGCAGAGTAAATATTATAGTTTCAGGGGCAATCACAATAACCCTCACGCGTCTGCACTCGGATTACTGCATTTTTGTATTAGAAAAAATAGCAAACCACCATAAAACATACCACAAAATAATAGTATAAACAGTCTAGCAAACATAAAACAAAGGCCTGACACGCGTTGGTGAGAATCCGCAATGCTTCGGCGGAAACCCTCTCATCTTACAGCGAGATGTAATGTATTGCATGTAAAAGCAGCAAAACATGTAGCGCTGTACGATTTTTTTCTGTTATCTCTGGAACCAGGGGGGTCCCAGGAGCCAAAATTTACATAGCTCGGATATAGGGGGACCCATTACAGGCATACCCCACATTAGCGTACGCAATGGGACCGGAGCATGTATGTAAAGCGAAAATGTACTTAAAGTGAAGCACTACCTTTTCCCACTTATCGATGCATGTGCTGTACTGCAATCATCATATACGTGCATAATGGATGTAAATAACGCATGTGTAACAGGCTCTATAGTCTCCCCGCTTGCGCACAGCTTCGGTACAGGTAGGGAGCCGGTATTGCTGTTCAGGACGTGCTGACTGGCGCATGCGTGAGCTGCCGTTTGCCTATTGAGCGAGATGTACTTACTCGTGAGTGTCCTTAAAGTGAGTATCCTTAAACCGGGGTATGCCTGTACTTCTTACATGGGGTTTGAGGGGTGAGAGATAGGCTGCTGCTTTAAATCTCAATGCCTCCCATACCAAATATGGGAGTTTACAGGCCCAAAGAATCCCTTTGCCACGGTGAATACATTCTATGGATGGCACTGTACATTGTTAGCAGTATATCAAAACACTTTCAAAGATGATGCATACTGTGTTGCTTTAAATGTATGTCTACGCTTTGTTTTTTTCATCAGAGCAAATTATAGGCTTGAAGCATGGGGTCTCTGGAGCAGACAGGGGTTAATTTCAGCTCCGGGAACCCCCTGCTTCCAGAGATACTTACCTCCGTAAGGGGTGCCAATATCTCTGTGGAGTTTAAACATCCCAAATCACGTGGGCCAATAGGAAGCCGCAAGGAAGAAGTCACGACTTCCTATTGGCCCGGGGGGACATTTAAACACCATCATTTTGTTAGGCCCACGGGTCCCTGTCCCTGTGGAGGCAAGTATCTCTGGAAGTAGGGGGTGCCTAAAGACGAAATTAGCAGTTCAGCACCCGGGACCCCCTGCTTCAAAATCCTGTAATAAAATAAAAACATTTTTTTTTTTTCAATTTAATTTGAGATCCCTTTTTCACACATGGATGGGAAGCAGGAGCTCCCGGAGCTGAAACAAGTTATTTCCGCTCCAGGAACCTTCCTTTTCAATAGATGTATACCTGTAAAGATGCGGCCGTACCATCCCCTCCGGGGGAAACAAAATGGCAGCTTTCAAATCGCACATTAAGCTGCGACGTAACATGTCGTGGCTTTCTATTGGCCAGTGTGACGCGGGGGGATTTAAACAACCAGAAAATACTGGCGCAAGCATTCCCAGCATGTATCTCTGGCTCCAAGATGTCCATGAACCCTTCTCAAACCTCCCACTAAACTCGACTTGCCTACGGAACACTCTTCCACTCAATATTCGTCAAGCACTTTCACCATTCAACGCCCAGCTGAGCATTCACCTCTTGAACGAAGCAGCTCATTCAGTTATTTACATCTCTAACTTACTACAGATGCCCTTGCGTCTCTAAGCCTCCCAACACACCACTTACAGATGTGGCCATGTTGCAGTGCGACATACACAACGCGCCGGCAGGACAAGCTGCCGTTGTTTTGAATCAGATGAGTGCAAGAAGGGGGTGGGGCTATCGTGCCAATGGGTCGCAATGTTGGCTACATCTGTAGATTGTAAGCTCTGTGGGTGGGGCCTCCCTTTGATTTACATTTACCCATCGCACTTACCCCCATATTGGTACTTACCTGGTATATTTTGTACAGTGCAAGGGCTCCCCTTGTATATATCGCTTCATCTTTTACGCATTTCTCCCCCCCCCCTCCTTTGTGTTTTTCCCTTTTCCTCCCCCGCCCGCTCCCTTTTTATTGATATTGTATAGTCCTGTTTGATGAGTTATACTCTCCATAGCCTATTCTGTGGCAATTGCTTATTGTATCATCTTTTGTTCAATTAATACATTTATTTTTCTATTGGCATTTGACCTTTGTTTGATTTTCTTCTATGTTGTGTGCTGGGAACATCTATATATACATAAAAGGCAGTAATACGTTTCATAAGTTAAAATTAAGCAATTCATGCCGCTTCCAAAGAATTTACACTACCAGAAATATTTTTATATATTTGTTTAACGAATGGGAAAGTGATTGCCACATCTTATTTGCCGAATCCCACCCCGTCCATCTATGCATTCTCCCTGTCTAGGTACAGAGGTACAGATATTTAGGCCCATATTTACCAAGTTAGAAGGCACCGTTAACGGTAAGGTGCCACTTACTAAATCTGGACCTTAATCCTGTTAGCAGGAACATTGAAAACACATGGGATTCTGGTTCACGTGATTCCACAGGCACGGCAACTCATATTTTCATTGCTCTGCAATGTGTTGCAAAGTCCCCAAGCACTGAATCCTTCCACTGCCAAAAAGAACTATCTGATAACTCAAATATGAGAGTAAGGCACGTTCTATAGGGCGCGTGCTACGCCGTGCGCGCGGAATTGTAGTTGGCTGGCGTGAGTCAGCCCTTCTACACACAAGGGCCGCACGGGCGCACGGCAGAGAGAGGGGCGGCGACAGACAGTGGCGAAGATGGGGAAGAGCATCTTTTCGCACTGCTACCAGCGCTTAATGTATGTCTATGTATATATGTGTGTGTGTATGTGTGTGTGTGTATGTGTGTGTGTGTATGTATATATGTGTGTGTGTGTGTATGTATATATGTGTGTGTGTGTATATGTGTGTGTGTGTGTGTGTGTGTGTGTGTGTGTGTGTGTGTGTGTGTGTGTGTGTGTGTGTGTGTGTGTGTGTGTGTGTGTGTGTGTGTGTGTGTGTATATATATATATATATATATATGTGTGTGTGTATATATGTGTGTGCGTGTGTATATGTGTGTGTGTGTGTGTATATATGTGTGTGTTTGAATATGTGTGTGTTTGAATATGTGTGTGTTTGTATATATGTGTGTGTGGTGTGGGGTGTGGGGTGTGGGGTGTGTGGTGTGTGGTGTGTGGTGTGTGGTGTGTGGTGTGTGGTGTGTGGTGTGTGTGTGTGTGTGTGTGTGTGTCTGCACAAATATAGTAAATATTTTATTTTTTTACCAATGTTTTTTTTTATTAATAAATTACACGCACGCACGATATAACAGCCCTAACCAAACTCAGTTACCCAAGAAGATCAACAGAACTTCTCCCTCTCAATGTATGGTATAGGGCATACACAGAGCGAACCTGGCTCCTATATGCTTTATGTTAACTTTTGACATATAAACGTGTTTCAAAGGAATGCTGATGTGCCAGGAGTACATAGCACAGTGATTCCCAACCAGGGCTCCGTGGAACTCTGGGGCTCCTTGAAGCAGTCTCAGGGGTTCTCCTATGGACCACAGACAACCCCCCCCCTGGTTTTTTTTGGTATGTATTTTGTAGGGTGGATTGAGAGAGAGTGAGGTAATTGACGGAAGGTAGGGGCGAGTGAGAGAAGAGAGGGGGGCAGGAGGGAGTGAGTGAGGAAAAGAGGGTGTAAGAGTGAGACGCAAGGGATAAATACATGCGAGGCGGGAGGGGGGAGAGTTAGTGAGATGGGAGAGAAATACATGGGTAAAGGGTGGGAAATAGAGGTGGCTCGTGAGGTGTGAAATGTTGTGACTGACCCCTGACGAACCTAATATGTGTCAGCCAGATAGGGGTTCCCCGGGATTTATCGAAATACTTCAAGGGTTCCTCCAAACAAAAAAGGTTGGAAATCACTGACATAGCATATAAAGTGATAATCATCTGAACTAACCACAGGTCAAGTTAAAAAGGGATATAAAAAATGACCGCAGGTACAGCCTGGGGAGGAGAGGGAGTGGGGGAGAGGAACGTGAAGTCACAGAAAAATGGGAAGAGAGTAGGGAAACCCCTAACAGGGAAGAATATGCAGGGAAAAAAGATGCGGGAGCAAGATTCCGGGGTGGTTAACTCCTTCTACTGGCCCGTTCCTGTAGACTTCGAGAGAGGACTATGGTACTTCCCTGCACCCTCAAACCCAATCCTCCTCCTGGCAAAGATGAAAACAAATAGCGACACACAAAGAGAGGGTGTAGTGAATACAGGCAATTTAACATGCAAAGGAATAAGTCACTTCTAAACAATGCAGTCAGACCTGTGTGCCACCCTATAGTACAAACGCCCAACGCAACCTGTGGAGAGGAGACAAAATCTATTACAGCAAACCATGGGTTAATGATCCTAGACTAAGCGAATATTACCGCCAGGTATCAGAAACAAGACCAATGCTGATTCTAAGTACAGGCATACACCGGTTTAAGGACACTCACTTTAAGTACACTCGTGAGTAAGGACATAATCGCCCAATAGGCAAACGGCAGCACACGCATGCGCCTGTCAGCACGTCCTCAACAGCAATACAGGCTCCCTACCTGTACCGAAGCTGTGCGAAAGCGGGGAGACTATAGAGCCTGTTACAAATGCGTTATTTACATCAGTTATGCACCAATATGATGATTGCAGTACAGTACATGCATCGATAAGTGGGAAAAAGGTAGTGCTTCACTTTAAGTACATTTTCGCTTTACATACATGCTCCGGTCCCATTGCGCACGTTAATGTGGGGTATGCCTGTAAATGTTATGCAGTAGTATACAAAGGATAGCCAAGCAGGAATGTCCTGTGACTGAGTCACCAATGGGAGCTATACAGCTTCAGACAGCCTGTCTGAGACCAGACCCCCTCCCCCCCTTTCTGTAGCTGAGCAAAAGAAACCAAAAAGTTGGTAAGCAGCAGTTCAATGTCTGCATTACGTGACCCAGTCCACGGCAGAAACAAAAACAATGTTCCAGCACTCTCAAATTATGAAAAAACGTAAACCAAGGTAAATGCCAAATAGAAAATATTTAATGTGAGTACCCGACAATAACAAACTTGGAGCTATGTCACATAAGCGGAAGACACATCAGTGAACCCTACACAAAGGGGTTAGGAGACAGGGACAGGGAGTGCACAAAAAAAACATATGGGGGGGAGGGGGTAAACACAAGGAGGTAGGAGGGTAGTAGGGGGGCAACGTTTCGGGGTGAGATCCCCTTCCTCAGGCCCGTTCCCTCAGGTCAAATGAACCATGAGGTACTTCCCTGCACCCTGTAACCACAACACAGTACCCCAATTTAGGTATAGCAAAAAACAAGTATAACTGTAAGAGAATATGCTCTGTATAAAAAGTCCAGCAATCAGCAAGAGAGTATAAGCTTAGAATAGTAAAATATACAGTGCAAGTAATGTCATATACCAGCACATATATCCTGATTTCTTGATATATAGTGGCCATATGATACTGCCCACTCACTTACATGCGAGTATAGGGCTGCAGTCATTTCCCACCTAGTAGGACTCATGATGAAATGTTTAATAAACATATGTGCTAGGTTTATAACATTACTTGCACTGTATATTTTGGACGCATTCATCCATAATAGCAGTATTGCTATATTCACATATCAGAGTTCCTACAGTGGTAACTGACACGGCCCTACGTTTACCAGCTGCTATTCCAGCATTGCACCTTTTTTGGCTGGATCTGCTTGGTGCATCCGATCCACTTTTTGGTATCACCATACTTTCAATGTACATATGGGAATGACCTACTATGAAGACTCTAACAGATCAGTTAAACAACTCAGCAGCACCCATAACATCATGCTTCAATCGGCAGACACTCTAGGTACATAAGGACGTCAGGGAGCAGTCCCTCCCCCTAGCCTATCAGCCTCGAGGATGCGCGCATGCGCGAAACGATCGTCGGCAAAGGCTGACTTGACCACAGACTGCATCACTTCGGGCTCCTGACACTTTGTATACGCAGCAGTTCCATATACTTAAGACTTTAGATTTAAGGTTGTGATACTGAGGTTAGTGGTTACAAAACACCACATAGACTGGTAGCCGTAGTAGCCATACTACGTTTGTGATCAGGGAGCCCGTTTTGGATGATGCTAAGAGAAGCCTGCTGATTACTTTATGCTGGGGAGTGTCTGCGGATACATCTGATTATACAGACCCAGCACCTTATACACTGAGGATTTGTATTATCTCTTGCCTTGCCTAGGTGTCATTTTTAGGCAGACTACCCTCTGCATACTTACACATACTACTGCTATTGGCAACTGGTGGTACGTTTAATAACTTGCATAGCTATATCATTGCAGCTGTGCTTGTATTTACTATCCTTATACACATATATAACAGAGAGCTCACATTCTGTGATTATATACTGCTGTTGACAGCTCACATTTGATGAGCTGCATATAGGTACACCACAGTATATAGTTTGGTTCATACTGGAGTTAGACTGTTTGTCTAACCAGACCATACATATACTATTCTAGTATGCAGACACTATACAATGGGTGGTCTAGCTAAATAATACTCTTAAATACTAACGGTATTGTTCAGGATTGCAATATGGTATGCTTATCCTAGCACCATTATTTGTGTGACCCTATATGGATAAAGGCAATATTTCATATGTTGTTTTGTCCTTATGTGTGCACCACTTTAGTTTACCCTAGAGATCAATAAAGGTTATTTTACCTGATCACAATGTTACACTCTGTCTGGTTATAGAGTGCTAATTAGCTGAGTTCTTTCTCTCTAGTAGTGACAATTAGTTTATTTCTCAGCACAGCACCAGTTCCTATATATGTTCTTTAGCCACACGCTACCAGGCTGAGCAGAGGGTTACTCCCTTCTCCCTCTCCCTACAGGTAATTAGTGCTATAATCACCAGGATATGGTGTTTCATTAGCTTTCCAACATCTGATGAATAAACCAGATTACATTCAATACCAGTAATAAACTGCATTTAATCTAATTTCTTAGTGATTGCTCTATGGTTGCCATTTCAGAGAAATCCAAAACTCGGCCAAGCCCTGTGTATAAGGCTAAAAGTAAACCAACACCTTATTTATATAGTGTTGCCAGCGCTGAAGAAATAACATTGAATTGGGACAGCCTCAGCAACAAAGAGCTTGCACTTCAATTGATTAATATTTGATGTGTAGCATTATTATTGCTTATTTGTAAAGCACCAGCATTTTCCACAGCGCAGTGCAATGAGAGTACAGTACAGAGATTAGATCATTACATAAAGAGTTACATACAAATAAGGACAAACATACACAGAGGTAATGGAGGGTCCTGCTCGAAAGCGCTTACAATTAAACCCAATTCTTCCAGGTCACACAACGGTAATGCTGAAAATGACAGGGGAAACACCCATTAAGCAGTCTCTTTGTTGCCTGATGGAATATTAGACCCGACCAGTTTAACCCTTTGCTGACAAAGGAATCTGCAATGCATTGCAGCTAAAGGGTTAATATTGCCAATGATTGCTCAATTACACGCATGTAATTGAACAATGTTTTGACATTCAGTTCTGTTGACACTAGTCTCCATTTAGTTTTAGAGTGAGGTTTTATGTCTCTGCACTTTTAGAGACACACAAGAAGTATGGGGCACACAGCCAGCAAGTGAAATGTGTGATGAGAAGTGGCAACGTATTTGCAGTCACATGACAAGGAAGCGATTTTGCAACAATTACAGACAATTCCCCATTTGTTAGTCACATGTGACTAACAAATGGGGAATTGTCTGTAAATAAGGAACCGGTATGATGATTCTTGGCAAAAAGGCACATTATCTGCCACGGGAGCAACTACTGCTCAAATGTGACTGGTGTCAGCTAAACTATTTCTTTTTTTCCATGGAAATAAAATTCACCTTCTCATACATTAACGTTTACTCTTTTAACTTTCATATTTACTCCTCCCCCCCCCATGAAACGTCACTGGGACAATAAACTGCAATGGGATTGCCCCATGAAACAATCAGACACCTCACTCATAACTGAAAGGCAGATATGTAGATCAAACATGTTATATACAAGGAAAAGCGCCAGAATAAATAATATACATATGGAAACTAGGTTAGTGTATTTTTCCTCATAGTGCAGTGGTTTTCAACTTTTTTTTGATTAAGGAACCCTATAATGATATTGTGAAATTCAGCGGAACCACAACCCTCTCTAATAACAGGTCTGAGATCAGATGCATTGTAAATTTTTCTGTATTTGGTACAATTTTCAACATTACCTAAAAATTGCAGGGAACCCTTCAGGTATGCATAGGGACCCAAGGACTCCTAGGAAGCCCCATTGAAAAACACTGCCATAGTGTCCCATCAGTTGTTACATTTTACGCAAATAGCTGGGGGGGAAAAGGACACAGGGTCTTCTCCATGAATTACCCCAAGATCACCCACAAATACAGACATCACTGAAAGCGAAAACAAACATTTCAACAAGGTCAGATATGAGGTCACATGTTCCCTCAACGAACGAGATGTGGTCATGATGTCTGTGGTTGTGTGACGTATTGGTGTGGTAACCTTTTGTGAGAACAAGGGCCTCAACAACCAGCAGACAGTGATAGCGATCATAAAATACACACAGTACGAATAATAATATCTATCGGGTGGATTTATAATCCTATCATTGTCACAGGTCTGCGCTCTCAACGCAACCAGATGTAAATAACATCAAGCAACCCACCCCCAGAGAGGGAGAGAGGGGGGGGGATAACACAGACACCCCATACCCAGAGAGAGGGTGAGGGGTGGGTAACACACAGACACCCCATACCCAGAGGGACAAACACCCTATACCCAGAGAGAGGGTGAGGGGTGGGTAACACACAGATACCCCATACCCAGAGGGACAAACACCCTATACCCAGAGAGAGGGTGAGGGGTGGGTAACACACAGACACCCCATACCCAGAGGGACAAACACCCCATACCCAGAGAGAGGGTGAGGGGTGGGTAACACACAGACACCCCATACCCAGAGAGAGGGGGAGGGAGGGGGTAACACACACCCCATACCCAGAGAGAGAGGGAAGGGGGGGAGGTAACACACAGACACCCCCTCTCTCTAGGGGTGGGGTAACAGACACTCATCCCCAGAATGGAGCTAACTGCAAAGTCACCGGAATGATGATGAATGTGAAAGAAAGTTGCTATCGCGCTACTACTTTTAACAGTATCGGTTTTATGACCCCTCCCCGAGTGGTGCCAACACCGTCCCTATCACGAAATCGGCGCATTCATTACCCAGCTCGCAGCGGTGCACAGGCCCAGGACGCCCCCCATGTCGGCCTCTGTGTCGTACAATAAAATGGAGCCTCCTCCCCGCAGCTTGTTTACAAACCACACAGCAGGAGGAGGTGGGATGCAACCAGCGAAATCGTCACTTCCGCTTCCGGGCTCTTGCGGAGAGAATAGGCTAGTTTCACAATGACGTCCCTTCCGTTCACGTGGCGCTGGGCCGGCTGGAAGTCCCGCAGTGTAGGAGCGGTTCTGAGTGCGCTAGTGCAGCCGCACACTGACTAATGGATGTTCAACCAGGTGTACGAAGTGTTGCTTCACACAAGTATAAAGTGCACTGTGTGAGATAGAAACATATTGTGTGAAATCTTTTATTGGACTTACATTTAATAACTTTTGGCTCGTGATTGTCCTGAGATGTCTGGAAGACATTATATACTGAGTGGTGATTAGGATGAGTTGCCTTAATCCATAAAGTGACAGAGCGCTGATTTGGCACAATGGCACAGCAAGCACCATTGAAAAAACATGCAATATTTGCACAAATACATTTTTTAGGAACAATTGCAATTATTACGGAAGCTTTGCAGCTTTGTGTACATATACAGGCACTCCAGTTGACACAAATGAATATACAGCAGGTTCCCAGGTAAACGGCGGGTTCCGTTCCAGAGGCCCGCCGTATAGTGAAAATCGCCGGAAAGCGGTTCCCTGGACCACAGGCTCCACCCCGCCTCACCCGCAGCTCACCTCCCCTCCGGCTCCCCCCCCCCCATCACCCCCTCCCTCCTCATCACCCCCTCCCCCATCACCCCGCAGCTCACCTACCCTGATTGTGTGTCTCTGGCTGGCTGATTGCGTGTCTCTGATTGGCTGCCTCTGATTGTGTCCGTTTACCTGCCTTTGATTACCTGTCTCTGATTGGCTGCCTTCCCCTGGAACCGCACACACTGACTGACAGCCGCCGCCGGACTACATCCCCCAGCTTCCCCTGCGACGGGTGACGCGCCGGTTCCGTGACCCGTCCCGCCTAGCTGCTCCTCCCGTGGTAAAGATGGCGGATGAGGACGGGGAAGGGATTCACTCCAGTCAGCCAAACGGGGGCGGTGGGGGCCAGGGGTTCGGCCCGGCAGGCCCGGGGGCAGGGCCCGCGGGTAGTCCGCATTGTTAAGTCCGGGTACGAGTTTAACGAGCGGGGCCAGGTGAGCGTATGCGGCCAGCTGCAGAGCATTAATGGGGAGCTGTACGCACCGCTGCAGCATGTGATCGCCGTGCTGCCCGGTGGAGCTGCCGACCGGGCTGGGATCCGCAAGGGAGACCGCATCCTGGAGATGTAACTACCACTGTATCCCTAGATCCCCGCTATCCCCAGCACCCCCACATCAGCACCAACAGCACCCCCACATCAGCACCCTGGTATCCCCAGTTCTCCGCAATCCCCAGCACCCCCACATCAGCACACCGGTATGCCCTGCCCCTCGGTATCCCCTGCCCCCCAGCACACTGGCATCCCCAGCCCCCAACAGCATCATCAACAACTTCAGCACCCCCACATCAGCACCTTCAGCGCCCACACATCAGCACCTTCGCCACCCCTGTCCCCCCCATTGGCACACCCACATCAGCACCCCCACATCCGCCCCATCAGCACCCCCACATCAGCACCAAACTCCAAGCTCCCAAATCATCCGCACCCCTATACAATCACCATTAGCACCCCCACATCAGCAGTACCACCGCACACTGTCCTGTGACGCGTGGACCACTCCCCACCCAAATGCCACCCCACAAACATCCCGGGCAACGCCGGTCTCTCAGCTAGTCTTTCATAAGTGTATGTTTTATTGTATGCGGGTCCTGTAGCGGGGTTATTCTACATCCATAGAATCCTGTACAGGTGGAGGCGCTACCGACCGAACATCGACTCAGGTATACCCCAGGTTCCCAGTAGCGGAGACTCAGATCTCCTGTGCACCACAGGTATTGCACCATTGACTGACGGCACTTGACCGCAACTCACCTTGTCGCTGGCCGCTTCACTGCTAAAGGTGGAGTCTTGCACTGCTGAAGGACACTTTGTTGGGGACATTGCAAATGGAGGACTGCATCATCTAGCCCAGTGGATGCTGTATCGGCCCTGAAGCAGACGCTGTTGCTGTGTAAAGTGCTGTTCGTCCAAATTGACCCAGGGAAGTCTAAATGCTCAACACAGAGTCACTTATGTAAGTGCATTACTTTATGTTTTTTAAAATAAAAGCAATATTATACTATTTTTGCTTTTTCTTTTTATATGTGGATTTTCCCTCCCTTCCCATGGGATAATACCTGTGTAAACACGGAGTACCTGTTTGGAGAAAAGTTGGTAACTCCTGCAGCGTCGCAGAGTCAAATGATGCCTCAAGGTCATGTGATGACGCTTTTCTATGACAACGCCACGCTATGTGACGTCACGTTGTCATGGCAACATAGGGATGCACGTTGCACTAAGATACTCACACCACCAACAGCTACCTTTGAGCATCTCCTGATCAGGCTCAAGGCAAGCAAAGACAGTACCACTATTGTGCTTGTTTACCAAACTCCAGGACTTCTGCTGAACTTAACCTCAGAACTCAGTCAGCTGGCAGTCTCACTTAAAATATTCTGGTATCTGTAGTATATAATATCTGATTTCAATCTCCACGTCGATGATCCAGGCGATACGCAAGCCACAAACTTTCTGGGTGCTATGATATCACTTTGGCTTTTGACAATTAATTCACAGTAGCTCTCACAAGAAGGGTCACACACTTGACCTCATCTTTAGAAGTACTTACTTGGGTTCGATATCCGCCAAAACAATTCCCTGATCTGACCATGCTGTGCTTAAAGTTTCTCTGTGTCAACTTCGTACATCAATTCAACCAATGAGGAAAACTGAGAATGTGCAGACCACATAAACTAGTGAACCCTAGAGACGTGGACTTCTTCCCTTCACACACAACCTCAGCTCTAGCAACCAACACTGATGTTTTTTTACATTATGAAAACGACAACAACTAAATTTGGAATGCTGTAGACACTATCACTCCACTAAGACCAAGGAACAACAAGAGAAACCAGAACAGCTGATTGTCTCCTGATCTACTAGCACTCAAACACACACAAAAAAAACACCTGGTGAAAATAAACACTGCCAAAACATTTGAGGGCTACAAGATCACACTTGCCAAGAGAGCCTACATGACAGCAAAGATAGAAGCTGTAGACCAATCTCGGCTACTTCAGGAATTAACCAGAACCGACCATGGACCTTTTTGAACAGTTCAATCAACATCTCCAGTCGAGGATCCAGAATATCAGGGAGGGCCTGAAATTGATCAATAAGAACAAGTTCTTGAACAACCTGAAAGCTACCTTCGCTCAACTTGAACTCAAAAAATTGTGTAGCAGAGAACAAGAATCCGGTAGAGCGACACAAGGTGGAAGCTGGCCTCGCTAAGGAGATGACCTAAATTAGGCTCTGGGAAAATAGATTTGCGAATTAAGGTATGTATTGTAATTAATTTATTCTGTCATATTGGAATGAAACCTACCGATGTGACTCTAATCTTGGTCATTTCATAGGCATTAATATTTACTGGAGATTAGTAGAGTGTTTGAAAATTAGCTCACTTAAGGACATATTCTATAATTCACCTACTTCAAGTCAATGGTAGTTTTTGCGATTGACCACTTTTAATCGTATAAATTAAGCCCCTTAATTAACTTTCATCATCATCATCATCATCATCATCATCATCATCATCATCATCATCATCATCATCATCATCATCATCATCATCATCATCATCATCATCATCATCATCATCATCATCACCACCACCACCACCACCACCACCACCACCACCATATTCCTACAATAGGATAGTGACATGCTATGGCATTAGAGGGCAGTATAGGTCAGGTAATGGAGAAGCCAAGTGAATGCAAATTCAAATGATTTTCTGAATCTTTGGACTACACTGTTCCAATAAAAGAAGCTGCCGAAAACCCATATTTAAACATTTACAAGCTGAAGCTTGTCATAATCATATAGTCATACATTTAAAATACTGTGTATAAATGGTAATTTTTTTTCCTTATTCTTGTCGCTAACAAGCCCAACATTTCTTGGGCTTCACGAGAGGAACGCTGTGCTGTCATCTAACATGGAAATTAGTTTATCACAGAATTCCAGTCTCTACATTTCTTAATATAATCAGATGGTTGGAATACTGAGTGTTGGTAGAAAACTCTGCAGCCTCCTATAATGCATTTGTAACTGATGTACTTTACTTATTTTGATTTCTACACTCTACTTGCTAGCCACTCTCTTTCTGTTGGCTTATTTAATTTATACAAATGTTTTACAAGGAAATAATACATTGAGCGTTACCTCTTATTTTCAAGTATGTCCTGGGCCCATGGAGTTATGATGACAAATACGTGGTTACATTAAATGAAGAGAGGTTATACATTTATTGGACATTATGGCATTTTCTGCTTTATCAGCAAGAAACTTACATGGCTGTAATACTTCTTTGTCATAATTTTTATACTGCCTCCTACTTGGTGAGTTTACAGAGGAAAAAAAATCAAGCTTTGTACTACCAGTTAAGAGGTATATTATTTTGAACAAAACAGTGTCCATTGTATGCACACTGTACTGTAAGATTAAAAAACACCTGTGAGTATTTTCAAGTGTCAGACAGGTCACACACCTGCTTTAACACAGAATCGCACAGCATACAGTGCTCCCACTGCATCAAAGGATTCTAGGTAATGACCAAATGGCGTAAACACCATTTGAGTCAGAACTTACCACTTAGGTCTTAGGGGTTAATTCTATATAGTCTAATTACTTCAGTGGAGATTTCTGGTCAAAAACTAGCCCAACAGTTGTATCAGACTCTAAAGAATAGGCCTCTTGGAGACTTTTTCCATAGACCCCGAAGGGTGCGTTCTGCCGAAAACTTCCATTCAAGTCAATTGAATATAGAAGTTACAAATGCAGGTTTGCTGTGCCGGCTGGTAAAATTCATAGGGCAAAAGCACAAGGGATAACTTCCATGTTCCAAATTGATTCGATGCAAAAAGTGACACGGTGTGCTAATAAGCATATCATTACCCTTAATTCTAGTATGGCGTTTCATTATCTAGAATCTTTACATCTGTTCATGCATTTTAACATCTCTATGATGTGACAATGGGGTGAAGCCAGTTTTTAGGACCTGTAGAAAACATGTGTAGCCCCCTTTCCCTATGCCTAAGGGAAATACGCAGACCACTACGCGTGCAGCTGTACCTGTTGCTCACAGGAGGCCTAAGCCTCCGCCTCTGGGAGCCTGGGGTGAGCTCTTTCTCCTTGCAGTGCAGCGCCTCCACCTATGAGGGATCCCAGCGTGGGCAGGCTAACCCCTCACAGGAACCAATAAACAGTAATGAGTAATACACCACACAATGTATATAACTAAGGTTTACTGTACACACTACTAACACATATAACAGATAATAACTGTACCCACAGTATAATCCCAATTACCTAACACTTGATGGATCCCCCAAAGTACTGAGGGTGCTGTGGCACCAATACCCCTTTTGTCCTGACCCAGCAAGTCCCACCCAAATGTGAGATAGCGCTACCTCCTGTGGATATAGGTGCACGTTGGGTACCTGCCTGGGGAATCCAGTACCCAGGTGCTGCTTGGCGCGATGGGTTGGAGTGGGTCCCACGTAGCGGGGCCTCCAACACAAATCCCCTCTCTCCTAAGGGTCCTGATCCACCTCGTGGTATGAGCTCTAGCCAGAGGGTCTCACACAAAGTTTCTGGCTCCTGTGACCTGGTCCCAGGCCGCAAGACGCCGCGCAGCCGTCCGGTCACCAGCGCAGTAATACAGTTCTAGTATAAGGGGAGCGTCCCTATCTGGGGCCTTCCCTACAACACTTACTTAGGTTGACTCAAGGTTTAGCTGGGGCCTACCTGCTGTATTGCCGCCTCCTCCAGCACTGACTTGCGGGCTTTCTGCGCGCGGTGGATATCCTCTTCCTCCTGCCTGCGTGAATCCCATTGGCTGAGACGGCTCCATATGGGCAGTCCCTCCTTCTAGGGATTCTGGGACCTTTAGTCCCGCGTCTGCAGAGCCATCCTAAGATGGCCGCCACACTCTTCACACTGCGCATGCGCACCTCGCCGCACTGCGCATGTGCAATTACTCAAAATGGCTGCCCCCACCTCCCGATCGCACGGAGCTCCGGCCAACTAACCAACAGTTCCCCCGCACCGGAGGCAGGGTAGGGGGCTTTACATGTTAATAAAGTCATTAGCATTTTTCCTAACTGCACTTAGAATACTTATTTTCCAGAATCTCAATACCTACTGTGGCAGGACGGCCTCGCGGAATGGGTCAGTAAGACGCTAGACACGATGGGAAACTTTAAACTGTAGTGGTTTATTAGCCACAACCAAATAAAGTACGGGTGCACTGTCCCTTTAAGAAACCAAATTATAGAAAATAAAACCTATTCTCGTTAGGGAAACTAACTCAACTTCTTGAGCCCTTACTAACAGGGCAGCCAGCTAATCTGCTTACAGTATGCCCAAAACATGTGCCCCACAAAGTATAACAATAAAGTCTTATCTGTATTGTAGCTCCAATAGCAAACAGGAACGCAGGTTCCGGGGAGCAGGCTGTGTCCAGCTCTCAGCAATCTTTATCTTTATCCTGGGTTGGGGTACCAGCTGGTCCCAGCAGCAAAGCTCCGCGCAGGACTGGGGGACCAGAGCAACAGCTATGGCTTCCTAGCCGGGAGAAGTCTCTCCACCCTCCTGGGGAAAAACAAGCTCACCTTGTGTGAGCCACTTCCTGCTTTTTAAACCTGCAGTCTCCCAGGCATCCTGCTTAATTAGGCTGCAGGTGTATGCAGTTCTCCAGCTGCAGGTTAACTGGCTTAGTGCTGGAAAGTACACACATCCTCCATTCCAGCTTTCTGAGTCAGTGACTCTGTCACACTACGTACAACACAGTCATTTTTTATGCATTGATAAATGTTAGAAGATGATGAATGAACTTCAAGTGTATGCAGATTCACTAGTAGAGTTATATATTCCGGTTCCTTTTTAGGTATATTTCAAGAGTTATAGTGCAGTTAAAAACACTAACACAATAGCCGACACTTCTTCACTCAAAAGTAGATTATTATCTTTTTTCTTGTAGCTTTTAAAGTGAATGAGCCTATGGTTTTCGACCATGTTTTCAGTATCATTGCCCTTCCCATTCTTAAGAAACAGAGCAAGCACTAAGAACATGCTAGACTGTCCTGGAACAGGATTGTCTAATTTCTTGTGTCATTTTGCAGCTCATAGGATTTATGTCTCCCTAGTTCAGCTGCCTGTAATTTCCCCTGTCCCAGCAGCTAGCTGCATGTGTAAGGCAACATTATTGATACTTATGTTCTTTACACAGCCCTAGTCAGTGTTGGTTGCCTTAGCAACCTCCTATCCTCCTAAACTGAGAGTGGGCTATTCCACCCCCCCTTGTCTCTGTTCACATTTAGTCTGATCCTGAGACTATTCCTGTTTCCCAGATTCCCTTACACTTCCTTTCTAATCTAGCTGACTGAGTAAGTACATCTCATGCTATTCACCTCTTGGCAAGGATTACTGTTTTTTTACCTTTCCCTACTAACAAGCACCCTCACTATAGAGAAGCTCTCTCTCACTACACTTTCATCTACAAGTGCCTTTGTGTGTCTATGCTTTCCCCAATAAAGTGAAGAAAAGACAAAGAACTTGTTGTGCTTGTAAAAGGAACAAGTTAAGCTATCTGGCCATACTATATCAGCATATTCCCTGGGGCTCCAGAATATAGACAAAATAAGAAAAATATAATAATCACTCCAACTTTAGGACTTTTTATAAAATAAAAGACTGCATTGGATGGTATTTTTGGCATCAAGAAACAGGCTAAAATTAGTCCCAAAAATGATAATCTTCATACATTTCACAAAGATTGTTTTCCCCATCATGTGCTTTGTCATGTTCAGTGTGCAGTGATTAAGCATGCATGCTGACTAACAAAAAAAGGCTTTTTATCCTGGCCAGTTATAAATTTGCTGCATGAGGTGATAATTACTTGCCTATAAATCTGCAAATCTATAATCTAAAGGATGATGTAACATGTAATTAGTCAAAATAAACGAAATACGCTGGGTTACTTGTTAACTGGATTTGTTACCGGTTTAAAAACCTCTATGGCGGACAAAAAAGGAACTGAAAATAAGCGGAAATATGTTCATGAAATGAACATCTTTGCTATGGTGAAGTGAATATTAATGAGGAAGAGACTACACTATTTACTACGACTAATACAAATATTAATAGAAATACAGCATTGAAATAGTCTAAAATATCAAATAGAAGCAGACTCTTTTCCTTCAAGATACACAATAATCCCCTCTCTTTTCTTCTTTCCATTGTCAAACCAACAATCAACGAGCAACAACCATGCTTATGCAATATTAAACACAACCTCCCTCCCATCCTCGGCTAAGCTATAAACGCAGTAGGGATTTGCCAGTATTGTTTTGTCATTATAATGTACTCTATGCTCATTCTAGTGAGTGGAACTTCCTTATCGAATGTGTTTGTTTTTTCTGTTTGCACATCTCTCCAGTCTTTTTCTTTCATTTTTCACCCCTAGCTATATTATACGGCTTTTTCAATTTTCTTCAGCTTTTAATAGATATGACAAACTTATTTTACATTTGTCTTATGTCATTTACAAAGAGATTTTACAAAATGTGTGACATGAGGGGTCGGCTTCTTTTTCCGGGTCTCTGGGAAGCCTCGTAAAGTTGCTGCAGCCAAGGAATCCTCACCTTCAACAATCAAACACTGACTGGTAGCAATGGTATTTTATGTAACCGGCGAGGTTAGGGTTGCCACGTTTACGTTTTTATAATATGGGACGCCAAAATCCAGAATGAAAGTGTGATGTCATAATGAGTGATGAATGATTTGCAAATGCTTCGAGCTGAATGGTATCTCCCATTTGACTGCCACATTCTTTGGTTTTTATCCTCTCTGCTCTTTGCCGGGCGGGGGAAAGACACGCACTGAACTTCCAAGTAGCGGTTGGAGAAAAAGTAACACCTACTGTATAACGGTGGGTGTCTTGGTATGATGAGAAGATCAGGCAGTCTCCTACCTGTATTATTCTAATAATGTAGTAAAGTGACATCTATCTGAAAATGTAACTACAGTATTGCACTCAAGTAGAAATCTAATACATTTTTATGACTGATTTCATGACAGTAATTTTAAATTCAGGCATTTCACGTCATGGCACTGAAATACAGGACAATATGTCCTGACAGACCTTCCCGAGACAACGGGACATGTCAATGAAATTGTCACGCTTGTGCTCGCCACAAACCAGGATTGGACAGCGGGACTGAGGTGGGGATGTGAATACACCGACCTTAGGCCACGAAGTCGGTTCTGGATTGCGTAGTTCGTAGTTGTTCATAGCAGGGTCAGGGTTGGAGAGGCCAGGGTAATCCTTTGACATTTAAAACCAGAGACAGAACATATAACACAGACAAAGCTCAGTTTTAGCACATCCAGTGAAACTCATACACGGTACAGTGCTTAAATATATATGTATAAATATCTATTAAGTAAAATGGTCTTTTAGTTTGACATTTTTGGCCAAAATTGTTGTAAGCCCCTGAGCCAACTTCACGGCAGACCACAATTCAGGGGTCCCTAACGCTAATATAAATTCTTAATAACCTGTGTAATAACAGGAAGAATGATTTATAGTAAATCTGTCAATATTAGTTCTAAGTCTGATTGAAGCCTTTATTAACCTGTACATTACCAGGAAAAGCACTCACAACCATCCTGCAAGCAAACAAGTTCCCCTGTGTGGAAGATGCTATGGAGTGAGCCCTTAACCATTTAAATGTGGGAGGGGGTGAGCTTAAATTAAGTAGGAGGTTGCCAACCTCCAATCAGCCAAGACTAGCTGAAACACAATTGTGAAATATACTGGACACCTAACAAGCTCCTATTGAACCCCCAGAATAACCACAACATATATATAAGCATATGAGTGTCACAGAGGAGTGCTACTGTGACACTCATATGCTTATATATATGTTGTGGTTATTCTGGGGGTTCAATAGGAGCTTGTTAGGTGTCTAGTATAATCCTTTGACATGCCAGGGTCTGGGTCGGAGACAGCAGAGAAGTCGATATCCAAGCAGGGGTTCGGCAAAGGAAAGTCAGGCAGTGGGAGAGAGTGAGAGAGGAAGGCGAGAGAGTAAATAAATACGCAGGACTAAGCATATTTTGATTTATTTTGCATTTGTTGCCCAAGTGAAAAATTACTTTGTGCCACTTACCTTAATACAAACTTGGAATTACTTTACCTTTGTGTGCTGCCTCTTTTTTGCTGATGTCTGCCCGTTGAGAATATATTACCTATTCTACTTCTATGGGACAAGCACCAACAACTACCTGTATTCACGTGAGTGCCATCTGCTGCAAGAAGAAGAAGTTCCATTGGCAGGAACGAAACACGTGTCGGGTGAGACGTCCTTAGTGACGTCATCGGCGCGACCGACTAGCTAGTAGCACGGTCAGTTTGTTTTCACAGCGTGGAGCACCTTCTTTACCTAGCTAAATTATGATGTGGGCCAAATGCGGATCCCACTAGCTAGGAAGAGCATGAACACCTACACTGCTGTTTGGAGGATTCCTGTAGCAATTACTTTGTGTACCAGGTACCCGGTCAAACTGCCATCCATTTGTTCTAAGGGGTACGAGGGGTCTCTATTCCCACTGCTTCCGTTTATTGTGGCCCTTATGGTCAGTGATACCCTCCACCAGGAAACTGGAAGACGGTGGGGAATTGCTTTAACTCACTGTGTACCTGCATGCAGCAGAACCCTATGCCTGAAAGAAATAGGCAAGAGTTAATAGCGTTAGCATGGCTATAAATGTCAGCAAACCCACCAAGTAATACAGCTTTCAGGGCCATTTGTACTGATCCACATCTCATTTGAAAGTAATGTGGAACACCAGTATTGACTCTGACTCTGTGCACCTACCCCTTTATCTCTTTGATCTGAGTTTGGATGGGACTGTGTATACTCACCTGAGCAGATACTTATCCATATCACCTTGTCCACCAGACTATTACTACTCAGCCTTTTGTCTGGATCACTTAAAATAGTGTTCATATCCAGAAATAGGTTGGTAGTCAGTGCCCCATAAATAGCTGTGACAAACATGCACCCTTCCAGTTAGGTTTTAAATGAAAATTTGTTTTGATATCATTAAAATTTATTTATTTTGAGTTCCTTACAAGTGAGTGCATCCTTTTGGGATCCTTCCTTGTTTTCCAGTATACCCTTTGTCCCTGAGCGGGGTTAATTCCACCTCTCTCCCCTTCCCCTCAGTTATTATATCTGCTGCATTGACATATATATACAGTGTTCGACAAACCTATACATTTGCTCGCCCCTGGCGAGTGGATTTAACCCCCGGGCGAGTAAATATTGGCCCAAGCAGCACACGTTTGGTACTAGGTGGCGAGTAGATTTTTTTGTGTGGCGAGTAGATTTTTTGGTGATTTGTCAACCACTGTGTATATATATATATATATATATATATATATATATATATATATATATACAGTGTTCGACAATTCAATATAACTTCTCGCCCGTGGCGGGTGGATTTAGGCCGCTGGCGAGACGTTGCTGCGGCTCTATGAATTCCCCTGCTCGCGCCAATTTTTAAATTTTTTAAAAATAAATAAATAAATAATCCCCCTCGCTGATTGGGTTAACGTGGGGAAGAAGGCCGGCAGGCAGCGCTGGGTTAGCCCCTTCCCCTGATCTCCTCCCCCTCCTGCCCCTGATCTCCTCCCCCTCCTGATCTGGGGTGTCCGCCACCTGGGATGGGGGGGGGGGGTTGTGTTGCGCGGCTGTGCACATGGGTGGGGTGGGGGTGGTTCCCGCTCCCGTGTGCTGCTCCGCTCCAGTGCATGCCCGTGCCCACTCCCGTGTGCTGCCCTGCTCCCGTGCCCGCTCCCGTGCGCTGCCCAGCTCCAGTGCTTGCCCGCTCCCCGCTCCCGTGCCCGCTCCCGTGTGCTGCCCCGTCCCCGCTCCCATGTGCTGCCCCGTGCCCGCTCCCGTGTGCTGCCCCGTCCCCGCTCCCATGCCCGCTCCCGTGTGCTGCCCCGTCCCCGCTCCCGTGCCCGCTCCCGTGTGCTGCCCCATGCCCGCTCCCGTGTGCTGCCCCGCTCCCGTGCCCGCTCCCGTGTGCTGCCCCGTCCCCGCTCCCGTGCTCGCTCCCGTGTGCTGCCCTGTGCCCGCTCCCGTGTGCTGCCTCACTCCCGTGCCCGCTCCCATGTGGCTCGCTCCCATGCCTGCACGGGGTGGGGAGGCTGGAGAGCCGAGTCTTGGCGGTTCCCCCTACTCCACTGTGTGGAGGAAGAGTCGGGAGCAAGATGTCCGACACTGCTCTGTGAGGGAGGGTGAAGTGCCTGTGTGAGCTGACACCGGCTCAGGGAAACCCCGAGGAGAGGCATCAGCCGTAGAGATCTGCTCCGGAGATACGGGGTGAGTGACGTCATCAGCCCACCAACATTTAAAGCACCACTCACAGTGTGTGTGTGTGTGTGTGTGTGTGTGTGTGTAGAGAGAGAGAGAGTGTGTGTGTGTGTGTGTAGGGGGGGAGAGAGAGACCACAAGTAGTCAGTCACCTACCAACCCACCCAGTCAGTCACCTACCTACCCACCCAGTAAGTCACCTACCCACCCAGTCAGTCACCTACCTACCCACCCAGTCAGTCACCTACCCACCCAGTCAGTCACCTACCTACCCACCCAGTCAGTCACCTACCCACCCAGTCAGTCACCTACCTACCCACCCAGTCAGTCAGTCACCCACCCAGTCACCCACCCACCCAGTCAGTCACCCACCCAGTCAGTCAGTCACCCACCCAGTCAGTCACCCACCCAGTCAGTCAGTCACCCACCCAGTCAGTCAGTCAGTCACCCAGTCAGTCAGTCAGTCACCTACCCAGTCAGTCAGTCACCCAGTCAGTCACCCACCCAGTCAGTCAGTCACCCAGTCAGTCACCCACCCAGTCAGTCAGTCAGTCAGTCACCCACCCAGTCAGTCAGTCACCCACCCAGTCAGTCAGTCACCCACCCAGTCAGTCAGTCACCCACCCAGTCAGTCAGTCACCCACCCAGACAGTCACCCAGTCAGTCAGTCAGTCACCCAGTCAGTCAGTCACCCAGTCAGTCACCCACCCAGTCACCCACCCAGTCAGTCAGTCACCCACCCAGTCAGTCAGTCACCCAGTCAGTCAGTCAGTCACCCAGTCAGTCACCCACCCAGTCAGTCAGTCACCCAGTCAGTCACCCACCCAGTCAGTCAGTCAGTCAGTCAGTCACCCACCCAGTCAGTCAGTCACCCACCCAGTCAGAAGGTCACCCACCCAGTCAGTC